>NC_138375.1:92395826-92433664 GCF_054177405.1 Leptonychotes weddellii | reverse complement strand
GAGGGGAGGGGGGTGGGAGGATGGGTTGGCCTGGTGGTGGGTATTGAGGAGGGCACGTTCTGCATGGAGCACTGGGTGTTATGCACAAACAGTGAATCATGGAACACTTCATCTAGAACTAATGATGTAATGTATGGGGATTAACATAAGAATAAAAAAAAAAGAGCAAGAGCTTGCTTGTTTAGCAGAAGGAAACCTCAGCCCTGGGTCCCATCTTTCTTCTGCTGCTTCCTAAAATTGTTACCAAATGCTAGGTCTCCTACCACTGCAGACTCAAGGACCAGGCACCTGTAGGAGATGAAGAGAGCAGCAGGAGAATGAATATCTAGGTTTATGAGGTCGGGGAATCCTGCTCTGCTGTTGACGACACCAGGGCAAGGATGGAGAGGGAAGAGGCTCTTGGATGGTTTTCCATGTTTACTAGGTCTCGCCTTGCACTCCAGCAGCTCCTGCTCCCTGAATTCACATGCAGTTATAGAGGATGTGGGGGACCCTGATCTGAGAGTTTGTTGCTTCTATAAAAATAATTGGCTTCCAGACAAGGTTAATGTGTCCTATTGAAATAAAGGTGAAAAATGGCAGCTCCTTTCTCTGGATTTCATTTTGGCCATGGTTGGTTGTATACCGTTGGTGGAGAGAAGATTCTATTTGCAAAAAGGCTACTCAGACTGGAGACAACTACTCCAGGCTACATGTGACTATGGCAGACCACGGGAGAGCCCATCCAAGTACACACTGGTTCTGTCTGTCTTATTCTGATCTGGTTTAAAGAGGCAGTGATTCCTATTTCCTATTCGAGAGCTTGATTGGAGAATTAGTAAAGAAAAAAAAAAAAAAAGTTGGGAGGGAGAGAAAAAGATACGGAGAGACATATCAGAGCATAGACCAGAATGTATTGAGTTTTTTGTGTATTTTATTGTTAAGAAGGTATTAGAAAATGCATGGCTATTGATGTCTGGTGTCTTTATACCATGTGTTATATCTTACACTAGAAAACTACTTACATGGAAATGAATGTTATCACTAATTTTGAAATAAAAGGTGTTTTGGTATATACACATTATTGCCTTTGTTTAATATATTTGTTTTTAGTTGTGACATAGTCGACTAATTGAGTCACTTTACTGTATTAGTGACATTTTTAATACAATACTAATTTCAAAAGCATATTTATTTTCAGTGTTTACATTTTAATTTTATCACCATCAACCTAGTAAGGCAAAGAAACATTGTTGAACAGAGATGATGTGTTTTTAAACATCAACAGCAGAATTGTGTCCCCCAAGTACAGAGATTTTCCATATGTACATTTTAATTTCCTCCCTATTTTAATATGATTAAAATTTTCCCCAGTTTCTGACTTGTGTGTATACACACCCCACCCCTAAAATAGTAGTGTGCCTATTCTAGAATAAAATCATTAATTCAGGAGCATTAAAAAGGCATTGAGATCCATCCATGGACATTTTTCCAGAACTTTAAAACAGCAGTCCCCTCTGCATAAAGATCTTAAGGGACACTACCAGTCCCTACAGAGGTCAAGGAGAACTGGATCTGCTTCCTCTCGGCCCTCTTGAGAGAGAAATCAGCTGTAGCTGCTGCTGGTTATTAATATCCCTGTCTTCTGAGCAGAGGGTGCTAAGGAGAAGCCCTAAAGGGTAAAAGAAAAAAATAAAAAGCAAATTCATTTTGGGATGGGGAATGCTAAAGGGAAGAACAGGGAAAGGATGTTTTCCCCAGGAGGTAATTTATCTTGAAATCAGTCAACTTAAAACTCTGAGTGGCCTCTACAAAAATATTAACCCCTAGAAAACCTCAATGTGTGCCACCCACAGGCTCCCCTCTATTTCTAAAAATAGGTCAACAGGCATCCATGGCGGATAGGGATTCCCATTTAGGCGGCAAGAAGAGATCTGAGAGCCACAATAATCTTCTTGGCCAAGGGCAGAGGATCAGGGAACTGCAGGCCCTTCCCTGGCCAGTAACCCGTGGCTTCTCCCAGAAAACTAGCATGTTGTAAGACCATACCCCACCAAGATGAGCAAGGCAATATGCAAAAAAGAAGAACTGGAATTGTAAAGTAGCCACCTATGGGGTAGTTTGGAGACTTGCTTTGGAGGCTGAGGATCTGGATTTGAATTCTTTGTGTTAGCAGCTGTGAGAAACTGATCAAGTTAATTTTGGGGCTTGGTGTCCTTGGCCATGGAGGTTGGGATATCCCCACTGGGTTGCTGGAAACTTAAAATAGAGGGTGTATGTGAAAGTGTGTTAAGCACTGGACAGCGTGGTGCTCTTGAGTGGACAAGAGGGGAGGATTGCTGTTGTGATCAGTATATGGATGCTGACTGACAGCATCTCTCTTTTCCAAGCGGAAGCTCTTGGTCAGCCTCTGCTTTGCAGGTTAAAACGTAGACTTGACTCATTTACCCTGAGTCGGTCTTGTCGCAGCAGTGGATATGAACCACACTAAAAGAGGCCAGTGGATGAGGACAGGACATGTGTATTCATTCAGTGTGAAGAGCAACCTTCTGGTTTGAGAATACTCCCCCATCCCTTCTCCTTGGCTGTCTTTCCTATTACGGAGATGGCTCTGGGCCTACATTAGTAACAGATGGCTTTCGTGAGTGGGGACCAAAGGGATCGGGTGGTCTTGTAAGCTATTTCAGCCGGTCTGTGGGAAGCTGAAGGATTGCCCCCAGCCTAATATCAGAGGTCACCTTCCCAGAGATAGGAGGACCTGTTTGTCAAACCCCAAGTCTCAGATACTTAGGACAGTGCTGAGCCAACAGTGACAAACTGACTCTTGCAATTCCTGCTAGACTGTGAGGGCAGGGACTGGGTCTGTTTTGTTCACCACTGCATTTCCAGTGCCCAGCACGGTGCTTGACATCAAGTAGGTGCTCAATAAACTGCTGTGGGATGAGAGAAGGAATGAAAAACTCTTGTTTTTAAAGTCTCCACATGGAACTTTTAACTGTATAATTTTATCTTACTTTATTTAGACTGCAGATGACTTTTTGAGACATCCCTAATCAGAGCATGAGCACACTCATAAACTCTCAGGTAGTTACTGTGGGAAGAACTTGAAATATACACCTTGTGTGTGTTATTGCTTACCCTCAGTTTCCAAGGGCTACAGTCTTTGAACTGATCCTCAAATCAGGGTAAGGCCTACATCCTGGCTATTTCCAGGATGCAAAGTATATGGAAACTAATTCCAGGGAGCCATCCTCAAAGTGCCATAAGGTTCTGCAACCCAGTCAGACAACAGATGCCTGAAAAGGCCAACAGGCAATAGTGAGTAAAAAGACAGACCCTTGGGGGCGCCTGGGTGGCCCAGTTGGTCAAGCATTGGCCTCTTAATCTCAGCTCAGGCCTTGATCTCAGGGTCGTGAGTTCAAGCCCTGCATGGAGCCTACTTTTAAAAAGGGGGGGAGGGGGGTGCTGGATCAAGAATGTGAAACATAAACCAAGACTAAGTAGTCACCCTGCACTCTTCCACCCAAAGGAGATGTTTGGAAAGGTAGTAGCAGTCCACCTTTTGTACTGTGAGGTAAGGGTGGAGGTTTAGAATAATCATAGATTTTCATTGCTACTCTCTGAGAATGTCCCTGACTTTCTTCCTTGTATACTCAATCACCAAAGCAAACAGGCTGTAAGTCAGGAAGCAAATAATTTAAAGAGGAAAATATTGGGTTGATCTGTGTTAGAAGAATCTGGGACTTAAGATGTCTTCTTTCATGGGTATTATCCACAGGAGTTAGTGATGAGGAAATGGGGAATGAAAGGATTTTAAAAACAAGAATAAAACCTCCTTTTGAATCATAAGGACCAATTAGAAATGCAAGGCCTAAGATGAAACCACATTTAGTTTGGGGAAAAAAAATTCTTCTAATAATGCCCTTTAATCAGGAATTCACCTACTGCACTAAAATATAAATATTCCCCAGATAAAATTACTGGTATTTTGTGGTTCTCACTTGAATCGAAGGTCATTCCAGTAAATGGTATCAGAAGAGTCATGGTGAGTCAGCAAGCCAGAGGCAGATCTACTTATCTTGACTCCATAACACTGATTTTTGTTCATCCTGAAATTCCTGGAAGAATATTCTCTCACATTCTTTATTCCTTGAAGATTTCCACATTTCACTGGAGGTTGTTACATCTTGGTACTGGAGACAGTGGCTTCCCTTTTAATTTGAGAGAGTGGCACTTTTTTATGTGGTCTACCTGGAGCTCTGCTCTCAACAAAGATGGAAGCAGGGAGGAGGTGGGCATTGAGGAGACATTTAAGAAAAAGCAACAGTGCTAAGAGAAGCAAAGGGTAGGGAGTTGGGGGTAAGGTGCCAGGAAGGCAGGATGGGAGATACATGGACTGATTTCTAACCTCTCTCTGTTCATACAAGAAGATTTTGTTGTAACATTCCTCCAGAGTGGGATTTTATTGGATCACCTGGCTCTCTGAATTTTTGATTGTTAACAAAAGGAGACTTGGAATCTTAGAATTAAACATTGTAATGATGGAACATAATTGTCTTAATATATACGTAGTTGTATTGCTGAGTTCTTCATGTGTATAATACGTTTGGCAAATACTGATTCGGTCTTGTCTTCCTGTAGTCGGCAGGCATAGAAGGGTTTCTGTATGCAGCTGGTAGATAAGGCAATATGTTCTAAAGAAAGGAATGGTCTGCCTTGTCACTCCCTGAATTAGTGCTCTACCTCAGAAGAGGTAACCAGATACCTGGTAGCAAGACCCCAGGTAGGGCCCTTCTGGATGGCTCTGGGGCCCTTATTTAATTTATAAACCCAAATTCCTCCCATTTTGTTATAAAAAGTAACCTGTCAGCCCACAGCATGGTGGTCAGAAAATATTAATTGGTGATGAGACCTATTTACATGTAAAATAGTTCATTGAACTCACATGATTTATTTTTTTAAGTTCCTAAGTATCACCAAGACATGACATAGTTAAAGTCAAGTTTAGTTTTTCATTGTTTAGATTGTCCATGCTGAGTATGCGTATTTACCTCATATTGACATATACAATAAATAGGTCTTATTAAAACAGCAACAGCTACTAACTTGCATAGATTAAATAGATGTGGGAAAAAATAAATAAAGAGATGTGGGTTTCATTTAGGAAAGTGCTTGATGCCTATGTCAAGTTTCTGGAAAGCAGGAGTGAATATAATTACTTGAGCCCCGGAACAGCTGCTAGGGTGTTGGGGTTATCTCTCCCCTCGTGACCCATTTAAAGGAAGGAAATGAATTGGAGATGTGACTGAGCAGTTTGCTTTCCCAACCCTCAGAGCTAATATATCTCTTGTGGATGGAGCTGTAACTGGAATTAAAATTTTTTCCTACTTTCTTTTGGGGGAAATGTCCTTAGAATATATGTTAGGTTTTTGTTTTTTTGTTTTTTGGCTTTCTGTTCATAGATGAAGTACACCTGATATACCTCCTCCTAGCTAAGCAAATATACACATGCATATGATAAAGCTTTATTTTGTCTATCTCTGGGAATGACAGCATATTCTGTTAGGTAAGCCTTAGAATGGGTAGCTAATGCCAGAAAATATGACCCTCTGGCAAGCAAGAATGGTAAGAATTAACACATAATAAACAAGGATAGCCGTCTGTGGAAGGAACCTATCTTAAAAGTATAACTCAAGGCTGTATTTTTGGGAGAGGGGTGTGAAGAACTGTTTTGTATCTTAATTGTGGTGGTGGTTACACAACTCTATTTGTCAAAACTCCTAGAACTCAAATGAATTTTACAGTATGTAAATTAAAAATAAGTTTAAAAATAAAAAGAAACATACCCCAAAATCGTATTCTCCACATTATTATAAAAAGAGTAACTGGGGATATTTGAGAAATATCAGTCAAGGCAAGCAGACTCCACCCTCTCTTTGGAATGAATACAATAATATGCATATGGTATATGAAGAGGGGAACTCAGTTATAAGTATTTGATGATCCTAATTATTGCTCTTCCGAAGGGGAGACTTTAAATATGGCAGATATACCAGCTTTTTTTGTTTGTTTTTAGTTTTATATGTTTTCTATTCAGCATGAATGTTATGGGGGCAGGGATAGTGCTTTAAATTACACTTCAAGGTCTAATTTTTGGCCATGATTGCATATTCAGTAAATAATCTTCTGTTACTTCTCCAATATTTTTGAAATATATGTCTACCATCGGTGGACAGGATCATTCTGGTCATTAGGAAAGATATTTTTCCCCCTTTTAAATCAATAGATTGGTATTGACATGCAGGTCCACAGATAACTCTTGTGAATGAATCATTTCCTCTAAGAGTGATTAACTGAGTGCTTTTATGAAATGGAACACTAGAATGTCCAAACCCACAGACTAAATAATGGCAGCCCCACCAGGCGCTGCTATCCCGTGAAGTCTACCTGAGCAGTCAGCTGCCTTCTTTCTTTGATACCTTTCACTGGGTATATGAGCCAGACTGTCCCAAGATTGTACAGGGCAGGAGGTAGAGAGACTCTTGCCTACTGGGGGCTTTATGGAGACATACGGGTGAAACTTTCCTTTCTATCAGAGCTGGAAGAAAATTCCTCACTTCTCTGATGTTTATCACATTTGTCTGTTTGACTCATTGACAAGTTCCTGTGTTGCTAGTCACCTTTCTCTCTGGGTAGGTATCATATTTCTAACAATCTGGTTAGAAAGTCAGAAACTTGTCTGGTGCGTTACCTATTGTTGGGATCCAATAATTGTGTGGAAATTGGTTTAACAAGTCCCATGTTTTAGCTTGCTCTTGCTCCCTGATCCCTGTTCCTACCTGAAAGAAGGAATAACTGGTTGACATGCCCTGTCCCAGTCCATCCCAGACCAACCTCACATCAGTGAATTGCCAAGAACAACTCTGGTGAGGAAGGTGGTTTAGCTAAGGTGTAGCAATGCCTAGGATTTTGCTTTTCAGAAAGCATGGCCCCCTTTGCTTCATGTGGGTGCAGGATCCTTAGCCAGTGTACACCGTATTCCTTTGACCTGAAAGGTGGAATTCAGTCCTGTTACACTGAAATAATATGAGTGAATGTGGGAGGGCTCTGGAAATGCCCAGTGATCAAATGCCACCGAGCCTCTGAGGGGGTGTGTCACCCTAGAGTAGAACATGCCCACGTTCTAGCAAACAATATCCCAGGAAGGCAGGCCACCACAGTTTCTCTCAGTCACTCCATAACTGCAAGTTCCCCCATGATCTGCTGGGCAAATGTCCATTGGTTTTGTGGAATTGCCCACCCTAATGGGCAAAGGGATCTGTGACCTTACCCTTTGTTTTTATTTTTATGTAGAGAAAATTCCTGCTCTATTTTTGTCTTCTGATGAGTGATGACTTTTCATCCTGGATACCAGTTTTCCCCTCACACTTTTTAAGTTTAAGATCTTCTGTTTCATGTTGATTTTTCTACTGATTCTGCTCACTAAAAGCATTCTTGGAAAATACATATACTTATATGTATTTATTTCCTCATGTTCTTGTACCCCTAGCCTGCTTCTGGAAGGAAATACAAGAATCTGATAAGACTGGTTGCCTCTGAGGAGGCAGACTGTATGGCTGGTGGAGGAAGGCTTGGGAGTCCAGCAGTTGAGTTACCCATTCAGGATGGACCGTTGCCATCTTAGTCTATAGATGTGGGAAGGTACCCTTTGGGTGTGGAGTTCCCTGGGTGGAGAGGAAACTTTTAATTGTATACCCTTTCAACTTATACTTTAGCACACTGTGACTGACTTAGCTGCTCAAATATTTGCACTGAAAAAGTAAAATTCATATTGGCTTTCAAACAGCAAACGTTCAGACAGAATTAGACTTGGGATCCCCTTCCTTTTGAGTGCTGAAGAATTCTCTGGAAGCATTCCTTTGGACTCCTCAAGTTTTCTGCCCAAGGTCTTTTGATGCCCCTGGCAGAGTTAATCCTGGTTTAGACTTTGGGCATGCAGCTTTCCGACCCAGGGAAGTAAGTATAAGCAACCACAAAGACTCAGCCTTGAAGAAACCTCCTGAAAGGCATTCACTCAGGAAACGCCTTCAAGTGCTTTCTCTGTGCCTGCACTGTGTGGGAGCCAGAGGACAATGTCTAATTAACCAAGTGCTAACTTCAAGGAACTCGCCGTCTGGGAGAAGAAACTGTGACAAACAGATGTGGGGAATAGTATTCTAGGAGCTACGATAGAGGATTCTTGAACTGGCAGGTTGATTTGCTGGTTATGAGAGATCAAGAAGCAGAATGACATTTCTTTGACATAAAATATTTTCTTTCAAGATATTCCTTAATTTCCTTTTTTTATCATTAAAACTTCCATTAGAATAACAAGAAACAGATGAAGGAATATCCGTGGATGTGAGAGAAGTGAGGAAAACTACCTTTTTCCCCAACCAGTGCCCCAGTCTACACTAGCCATGTATCCTACAGAACAGAGGAAGACTTTGGTGATTTGAAAAGTGGGCTGACCTTTGATGAACTGCATTAAGAAAACCAGGTATATCTAAAGACAAAAATACATTCAACCTTGGAAGTTCAGATTAAATGAGTCTGATGTGAAGATTCACAGTAATTACAGAATCACACACTGCAAATACGACTAATCCAGTTTCTCCACCCTACCCATCCCTGAGTTTTTCCTTGGCTCCTTCCCCCATGGTGAGAAGGAACTTTGGGACGCTAAGGATGAGGCCCTTGGATTATCAGGTCCTCCCCCAGGTAATTAAGTTGCTTAAAACTTCTTCCAGGGTAAAAGTCCAATCCTATTTATGCCACTGCACAATCATAAAATGTCAAAGGACAAGCATGCTCCAGCCCTCAGACAGAATTAGTCCCTCCTTCATCTGGGCTCCCACAGTCTGTGCCCACACCCATCACGCTGATTCCTCCCGGAATGCTGCAACAACTTGCTTCCCCACGTCACTGTGATTCCCTTGAGGTCCAGACTAATTCCTAAACTTCTCCGAGTCTTCACGGCCTTGTACAGTGACTGGTACTTACTAACAGTTTTAAGTGAGACATTTTCAAATTGCAGTAGTTTTCTAGTCGTAAAATGAGCTTATTCTGTTCATTAGCACTAACTAGTAGATAAAAGTACCAAAAAAGTCTGTGGAGTTCTTTCCTTATACCCTTTTCTTTCTACTTCCCTTCTAACAAATAGACAATGCTTTTTTGTTGTTGTTTAGGATTAGTCATCAAAAGGAACATAATTTATTTTCAGATGTGGTTCATCTTGCTTATTAGTCACAAACGTATTTTATATTCTAATCTGTTCTAATGATCTGCTAAGTGTTGTGTTTAGAGAGTGCAATGCTCACATTCCCAAGGAGCACATTCATATTAGAATCCATAACTTCAAATCTAACTGGTCTCTTTTCCATATCTCAAGTGTTTATTACATTAACATGTAATAATACTCCAAGATTTGTAATTGCCTCAACATGTCTCGTTCTGGCATTTTTCTTTGTCAGTTTCTCCCTTTAATATGTTCTCTCCCATAAACCCTCAATACTAACTTTATGTAAAAAATAAGGAAGGAGTGGAAGGAGGGAGGGAGGGAACCAAGAAGTCAACTTGCCAATACCTTCCACATTGACCATGCATTGTTGGGTGGGTGCTAGAAAATCTTGTTCACTGTTTCTTAGAAATGGCTATTAGCTTCTCTCTTTGTTTCCATTCCCAGAGCTAGGACTGTAGTCTGGGTGCCCACTCACTCCTACGTTACTTTCAACAGTTTCCACCCACTCTTCCAGAACTTTTTCCTCCTTCCTGAATACCAGCGTCAAATTCATCTTCTAAAAAGTCGTCACTTTTTCTAAGACAGCTCTCTCTTGAGGAACTGACAACAATAGTGTATAGATATTGCTATGCATAGAGTGTAGAGCTTGCTAATTGCTGCTCCCATATCCATTCTTCCTTCTGCCATTAGAAACAGAACCCTGATTTTGCTTACGGTGGCAATGTGCCCAGCCAAAGTTCTAACCTTTTCAGACATCCCTTCAGTTAAGGGTTGTCTAGTACCACAGTTCTGGCCAATGAGATGTAAGCAGCTAGGGCTAGGGATTTCTGAGAAAGCTCTTGCATTCCCAACACAGAAACCACCTGCTTTATCTTTTCCTTTTTTAATTCTTTCTGCCTGGAATGTGGGATATGAGGTTGGAGGTGGAGCAGTCATATTGCAACCATGAAACAAGGTTAATGACAATGCTTCCCACAAAGTATAGTAGAGGGGAAGAGGGCAGTTGTCAGTATGAAACTTCGGTTACCCTCTTGGTGCTGGTCTTCATGTTATTTGACAAAACAAATCCTTTACTTTGTTAAGAAAATGTATTCAGAGTTCTATGGCTTACAACTAAACAGAATCCCTACCTGATACACAGGGCAATGTAAACTTCACTCCCCGACTTTCTTTTTTTTTTTTTTTTTTAAAGATTTTATTTATTTGTTTGAGAGCGAGAATGAGAGAGAGAGAGAGCATGAGAGGGGGAGGGTCAGAAGGAGAAGCAGACTCCCTGTCGAGCAGGGAGCCCGATGCGGGACTCAATCCCGGGACTCCAGGATCATGACCCGAGCCGAAGGCAGTCGCTTAACCAACTGAGCCACCCAGGTGCCCCACTCCCCGACTTTCAAAGCAAATGTGAACTCCTCTCCCTGACTTTTAGGTCCTTTAATAAAACAGATCCAACTCAGTTCCCCTTCACACTAAAATCCTCTCAACCCCAATGAGACCAGGCTTTCACTATTCTCTCTATGTGGAACAAACTGATTTCTACCTCCTGGCTTTTGTTTAGACTGGTCAGCCATCCAGGAATATTCTTTCCATTGATACATCCCATTGTTCCAGGCTTCCTCCTGGAAACTTTTCCACCCTACCCTTATGCCCAGTTATCTTTCTCCTCTTTCTTTCTCTCTCTTTTTTTAAAGATGTATTTATTTAAGAGAGAGAGAGTGCTTGTAGTGGAGGGGGGGAGGGGCAAAGGGAGAAGGAGAGAGAGAATCTCAAGCAGACTCCCCACTGAGCACTGAGCCCCACTCAGGACTCTATCTCAGGACCCTGAGATCATGACCTGAGCCAAAAATAAGAGTCAGACACTTAACCATCTGAGCCACCCAGGTGCCCCTCCCTTCTTTCAAATCCTATTGTATCACCCCACTGAGCCCTGGGTTAAATACAGAGATTTTTTTTTTTTTTTTTTGTCTTTACTGCACTCTGGTTCTTTCATGTTTAGGTTTTGTTTTCCCATAAGCTCCTTTCAGCCTGGGATTCATACCCTTCTGTCTCCCATTGTGCCTTGCGTGGTACTAATTGCCATGAAGTTACTCAATACAGAGCTGTTGCCTCGTTAAGATTCTTTTACTGTGCGCTGCTGTACCTGCTTTTTAAAGCACCTTTGTTTGTGGCTTTCAGAGGACATGTGAATTTAGGTTGTATTTCCATCTAGTAAGTTAATGTTACTATAGATTGCCAGTTCAGATTCAGTATCATTTGCCAGTTGGAGATATTTGCAGCAGCAAACATCATCATTGTGGATTATTAGTTCCTATGAGAATTATGTTGAAGTCACACATTGTTGAGAGAGCATTTGCTAACATTGGAGATCAACCCCTAGGCCCTTAATCTGGGTTTTCAGCATCAAGAGAATGTGAGATTAGGACTCTTTGGAGCCCATTTCTCCCTGTCTCAGAAGCACTACAAAGGCCAGTTAAAAGACTCAGCTTGGGTGCAAGGCCACAGATGTGCTGTCAGGTTCCTGTGCTGAGCTGGGGCTAGGCTGCCACAGTGGGCCAAGCCAGCCCAATACTCTCCACAGAGAGTGGCATTCCTCGTGTTCTGCTGAATGCAAAGAAAGAAAGGAGGGAGAAGAGGGGAAAATACCACCTTTGATTAAACCTCTGGGGGTTTAGTTACTCTCCTAGGAAATGGAAATAATCACTGGACTTACATGGTGGGCAGTTTCGTTCTTCCTTAGACACTTCAACTGTGAAAAATGAAAAGGACATCAGCACAAGGAGGGGGTTCCAACTTCAGAAATGAAGGTTACTGTAATTTCCCAATTTTCTTTTTTTTTTTTCTTAAAGATTTTATTTATTTTAGAGAGAGAGCATGGGGGTGGGGAGGGGCAGAGGGAGAGGGAGAGAGAGTCCCAAGAAGACTCTATGTTGAGCCCCATGCTGGGCTCCATGTGGGGCTCAGTCCTGCGACCCTGAGATGACAACCCAAGCTGAAACCAAGAGTTGGACGTTCAAGAAATCAGGAGTCGGTCTTTTAACTGACTGTGCCACCCAGTCACCCCTAATTTCTCAATTTTCTATATTTTTCTTCAAGGAGATATCACCACATTAATATCCTTGCTTTCTTCCCCTTTGTCTCAAACATACACACATATATGTGCATACACCGACAAGCCATGTAAAGCTATCTCTTATCTAATTTGTTATATTCTCTGTATCTATTACATTAAGAAATGTAGGCATTATGGAACACAGTATGGAGGTTCCTCAAGAAATTAAAAATAGAACTACATATGATCAGCAATATCACTTCTGGGTATATATCCAAAGGAAATGCAACTATTATTGAAGAGATACCTGCATTCCCATGTTTACTGCAGTATTATTCACAATAGTCAAGAGGTGGAAACAACCCAAGTGTCTGTCAATGGATGAATAAATCAAGCAAATGTATGTAATGGAATATTATTCAGCCTTAAAAAAAGAAGGAATCCTGGCATCTGTGACAACAAGAATGGACTTTGAGGGCATCCTGTTAATTGAAATAAACCAGACACGGAAGGATAAATACTGCATGGCATCACTTATGTATGGAATCTAAAAAAAAAAAAAAAAAAGTTGAACTCATAGAAAGAAACAGTGTAGAGAAGTAGTTGCCAGAGGTTTGGGTGTGGGGGAAACGGAGGCTGGTAAAAGGGTATACAATTTCAGTTATACGATGAAAAATCTGAGGATCTCATGTAAAACATGGTGACTATAGTTGATAACACTGTACTATATATTTGAAATTTGCTAAAAGAGTAGAACTTAAATGTTCTCACCAAAAAAAAAAAAGTGGTAAATATGTGGGGTGATGGATGTGTTAATTAACTAGCTGGAGGGGATCTTTTCACAATGTATGTCTAGAAAGTCATCACGTTGTTTAAATATCTTACAATTTTATTTGCCAATTATACCTCAGAACAGCTGGAAAAAAATGAGGAAGTCTCTTCCAAGATATGTCCTCCTAATACCTTAAAACATCAGCAGAAGTGTGTCTTATGGAGTAACAATCCCTAGTCTAAGAAATTGCAATGACTTTGTTATTTGGTATATTAATCTCTTTTTTAAAAAAAATTTAATTAGCAAAACAAAACTGATGGGGAACATGAAATATCATTTCTTTGGGGACAGACCTTGGGGCAAATGCCCATAGGACCCATTTATAAGTGTCTGTGAGTTGCTTTGGGGCACTCCGAGGAGTCTCAGTGTTGCTTGGTAAAAACTCCTCCTGGCAGTTTTGATGGGAAAGGACAGAGTCCAAGCTTATGAGCAACAACACTGAGGCTTGAAGGACTCAAAGGATTCCTTGGGGCCTCAAGGGCTCAGGAGTGATTGCCAGGCTGCCTCCACAAACTGAGCGCTGATACATTTATTGCTCACCTCAGGCAAGGAACATGGGGGTGAGGAGAGAAGGGATTCTCCTGCAAAGATGTATATGACACAGTGCCTTTCCTCAGGGAGCTTGCCACCTAGTTAAGGAAATGACCTAGAGATTGTAGGATAACAGACTGCCTGAATTGGAGGGGACCTAAAAGGTCTAAAATGTAAGCCACATTATAAGTCTCTTAACCATTCAGGGTCTTGTTTTCCACATTTATGAAACAGAGCTGATACTCCCTACCTTAGTAGTGAATTGAATGAGATAATGTATCTTGTAGAGTGCCTGCACATAGTAAGTGTAGTTCAATCTGTTTTTAGTATTATCATTATTACAAGTCAGCAAATTATGTTCAGTAATGATGCTGATGATAGGATATTGCTTTAGAGTGGGGCACTCAATTAATAGTGGGTGAAAGGGAAATAGGGAGGGGGCATGCTGGCATACTGAGGATAAGGCATGTCCTGTGAGTCCGCTTCTGGTTACAGTGATTGATCTGGGCTGTCCAGTGAGGGTCTCCCATGGTTCATCAGTCTATGGAAACTGGGCTCAGGGGACACAGTGACACTAATTGTCCTGAACAAGAAGCAGGCATCTAATCACAGCCCTGCCACTAGCCCTGAGTACTAACAGAACTTACCATAAGCAAAGAAGCAGAGTAGGACCCTACAGTAATGATGCCCTGACTATTCTAAAGTTACATAATCTTACATCCTCCAGCTCTTTCACGGCCCCACGCTTTATTTTCCAGTGGCAGTCAGAAAAAATCTTTGCCGTTCATTTATTTGTTCTCTGTCTTACTCCACTAGACCACAAGCTCCATGAGACCAGGTCCTTGCCTGTTCTATTCACAGTTGTACCCACCGAGAGGAGTACCCTGTGCATAGCAGGTTAGCACATGGGAATCACTTGGGAACCTTTAAATGTACAGTATCCACCCACCACCATGACTAAACACAATGCCATGCCTAGACCCCTCCCCAGATCTAAATTATATCAGGATCTCTGGGTGTGGGGACCAAGCATTGGTGTATTTTAAGAGCTCTGTAGGTGATTCTCACAGCCATCCAAGATTAAGAACTACTTCGGGGAGGCGTGTGATAAAACTCTGTTGTCTATCAATGGCAGAACCTCTACAATAAGGGAAAGGTGATTGGGCCTAGGGTGGTAGAGGAAGGATTCTGTTGGAAGAAGCCCTGTGACATGCAGTCATCCTTCCCTTTCTTCCACACAATCAGGCTACTAGGGATGAGGTATAGGGGTGATAAGATTCTTCTCTATGACAGGGCTGAGTTGATGAGGCACAACTCACGCAATGGCCATTTTAGGGTTCAGGTAATCCACAAATGGAAACATCCTGGGCAGGTCATGCTGTACCTGGTGGTGGGGGGTACCACCAGTGCATCATTTGAGTGCATATGAGTCTCAGACTAGAGAAGCTTCCCCACCCCTTTATCTCCTCCCAAGCCCCAGCCTACCCCAAGGCCCTGCCAAGCCACCTGCCAAGAAGCTAGGCTGCAGATTTGGTACCTCATAGGGTTGGCTCTTCTCGGCTCTTCTAACCTGCAAAGCTTGACAATGCGGAAGAGAGTACAAGAAAGTTTTCTCCCTGCATGACTGATACTTGTGAAAGGTTGAGCTGTGGGATTTTTTTTTTTTCTCACTTCTCTCTTGGAAATCACCTCCATATGCTGATTGGACTGTAGGATAAGACTTCTTCTTTACATTGAGAAAGCATTTCCCATTATATTTAGGAAGCAGTGTGGAGCTGCTGTTTTTTCAGCTTCCTTAGTGGCTTTTAATGCCGTTTGTCAAGCTTGATTGTCCTTGAAAAAAAATCTTTTCATTTTCAAACAATAAGTGACTAAATGCAAAATCTTCCCTTGTACATTGGTTGATGGTTCACACCTTTTAGAATATCTTGCTCGTATTTTTAGAAAGAAACAGCTGATACTATTGACATTTAATTCCATCAAATGCCTCATCCAATTCCCCCTCTCCCAGATAGGATACGCAGACTATTGGAAAATATTCAATGACACTAATCCAAATGTCTATATTAAGTGTGGAGGAAAGGTAGAGTATGTGTTTAATATCCCGGAAGCTGAGCTAATGGCATTGAAATGGCTGCTCTTAAGAAAGCCATTGTGGCAGGAAAAGGTGACTATTTTAGGTGCTGTTGATATCTGCAGTGGGCCCGGGGGCTTTGAAATTGGGGTTGAACAAACAGGTTTTTTTGTCCCTGGGTCAGGGTGAGTTTTACACAATGGAATTTGCTATAAATCAATGAGAGTATGAGTAAAATAATAGCTGTCATTAACCAAGGACTCAGCATATGCAAGGCTTTGGATTATCTCATTCAATCACTACTATTACTATCCCTACTTTACAGAAAAGGAATTTGAGACACAATAAGTATAAATTATTTGTCTAAGGTCACATAGCCTGAAAGTAGCAGCTCTTAGCCAGGTATTGGTAAACTTTTACTTAAAGGGTCAAAGAGCAAGTATTGTTGGCTTTGTGAGACCTACAGTCTCTGTTGCAACTGTTCAACCCTGTCGTTGTAACTAAAGCAGCCATAGTAGCGGTGTCAACAAATGGGAGTGGCTGTGTTCCAATAAAACTTTATATACAAAAACAGGTGGTGGGCTGGATTTGGCCTGGGGGCCATAGTTTGCCAACTCCTGCTCTTAGCCATGACACTGAGCTCTCTCTTGAGGCCTGTGGCTGGACTCTTGTTTTAATAACCCTCTTTCAAGATCTTTTACATTTACATATGGGCTATTGCAAACGCTAATCAAGCCTACTTATACAATGGCCTACTGGTCAAATAATTGAGGTTTTCGACGAATCATAATCCTCAATGCCAGCAGCACTCTAAATGTTATGATAGAAAAGAGCTTTTAGATGAGCAGAGTTATAAACCACACAAGGACTCTTCAGAGGAAAGCCTCCAGGTGCATCTTAGCTCTCAGGAGTTTGGAAGCTGGCATGGTAGAAGAGAAGTTAGGTTCTTGCAACACCCACTCTGTGCCAGGCACTGTGCAGGGGCTCTTCATGCTCTGCCCTTCCTGAGAGGGTCTTTATATACTACTCCTTCCATGCAAGCTTCACAGTGGCACTCAAAGACATACAGCACCAACCCGATGAAAGACCTGAAGGAGATGGAGCATTATATAACTTAATCCTCACATCAATCCTGCAAGGCCATTATTCCATTTTATAGATGAGAAATAGAAGCTCAGAGGGAAGTCACTTTCTTGAGGCCAAATAGCAAATGACTGGCTGAGTTGGCATTTCATCCCAGATGTGCCCACTTTCCTTGCCTGTACACCTGTTAGGCCACGCTGCCCCTTTGTAGTGCACCGCACACCTCTCACCTTGCTTCATAACTCAATCACAAACTCACTTAAGTTTGGAAAGTCAGTTACATTTGATATTCTATTTACTTCTGGTCTGTAGAAAAGAGAATAGGAAACCTTGGTGTACCCGCCTTGCTTCTCATAGTCACTGTCATAACCAAACAAGGTAGAGCATCTAAAGGATACTTGCAAAGCGTGAAACACACTATGGATGTGCAGCAGTGCCATCTGTCAGGGAACTGGTCATAGCTGTGGTGAGGCAGGCCCCTTCACCCCCTCACTGCATTGCTGGCCACTGAAAGTATTCCCCTGCACCCAGGGGACCCTGGCCACTGAATCATTCAGATTGCCCAAGTCTGGGAAGGAATTGGCCCCCCAAAATCCCCTGAAATCAACCCAAAGCTCAGGAACTAGGAAAAGGTTACAGAACAGTCATCTACTTTCTGGTCACATAAGTGACTCTTAAGCACACATGTTAGTGTCATTGCTGTTCCTCCTCACACTGCATTCACCCTACTTCTATTCCTCTAGTTTCACAGTGGCTTTTTTCTCCTCAGGATGAGGGTAAATCCAGCCATATCTTCTAGACTGATCTTCTGCCCAGTTGTTTCAACAACGTGGTAGGGAAAGATTGTACCAGCTTCATTCAAAACCTGAAGTTCCAATTCATTGGGAAGAGGGCTTTGATGCGTCTTTGCCTTAAACCTGTAACCTTTTAAAGCCCTTGGCTAAAAAAAAAAAAAAAAACTAGAAAAGTTTGAATAATTTGATTATATAAGGAAAAAAAGTCCTGTATGTCAAAAATCACATAAAATTGGGGCATCTGGGTGACTCAGTCTGCCTTCAGTTCATGTCATGATCCCAGAATCCTGGGATCAAGCCCCACATCAGGCTGCTTGCTCAGCAGGGAGCCTGCTTCTCCCTCTCCTCACCCCGCCACTCATATTCTCACTCAAATAAATAAATAAAATCTTACTTAAAAAATTAAAAATGAAATGGCAGACTGGAAAAATAATTACAACATATGACAGAGAAACAGTATCATTTGATATCTAAGAGCTTCCACAGATCACAAATGTGACTACTTAAAGTGGAAAATTGGGCAAAAGCCATCAAAAGGGAATGCAAATGAACAGTTCTAAAGACAGATCTAAGAAAAAAATTAGTTTTTTTTTTTTTTTTGGCTAGTTTCAAGTAACACCAGACATCCAATTCTCATGGACTCGCCAGTAATGGAATTGTTTTGACAAAACATACAGGATCATATCTGCCATTCGTAAGTTGTGTGTGTGCCCACGGGTGTGTGTAATCTCTGTATAAGCCCACACCTGCCTGAGACAGTTTAGATGATGGAAGAGAATGGTACCAGAAACAAGGATTGGACTGAGTTTCAGATTTAAAATTTATGAAAACACCATATACAAATACAACCAAGATTTCAAATCTGAGAATTTGGACAAAGGGAGAAGGAAATACGTATATATTTAGGGAGGAAGATAGAAGCAGCCTCACAAACTCTTGTTTTGCTACAATATCTGGAATGAAGTATACAAGGCCCTAGGCTCATCTAAGGCTACAATCACACAGGAAGAAAATCCATTCATGAAACTAAATCGTCCTAATGCAAATGGCATTTCATGAGGAGAGACTACAACCAAAGTGTGAAGGATATTTTCCAAATCAATGTAAAAGTGTGAAGAAATAGCTGGATCTAAATTGAGTGAGAATTGTGCGACAAATTGATGAGGTGGTGAGGAAAAGCTAGTTAAGATACTGACAGGCTTACTCTGAGAATCTGAATGCTACAAGACTGAATCTGGAAGATTCTGGCTAAAGACTATTTCCTTGGAAGGGTTAGCCAAAGAAAGAATTCTTTGACGGGCTTCGCCATAGGTTATTGTCTGTTTTGGGGAGCTTTTTGACTTTGAGCGTTTGGGAATAACTTGGTTTTGGTTGATCAGTCTGTCTCTGTCTTTCTCCCCCACTCTCCATTACTAGCAACAGGCTGATTCTGTTAGATTATTAACCTTCTCTGGCTTTCTAATAAAAAGGGTACATTTGATAGATAGCATCATTTAATGGAGTATTTGGGAAATAACCCCTTCAAGTTTTCATCTTCATTTGCGCTGATTGAAGAAATGCTGGAGCTAACTTAACATGGAACTATTTGATTGAGTGAATAATGTAGTGAGTAAATAACAAAACACCTTTCTACTTACTATCTG
Organism: Leptonychotes weddellii; assembly: GCF_054177405.1. Lineage (NCBI taxonomy): Eukaryota > Metazoa > Chordata > Mammalia > Carnivora > Phocidae > Leptonychotes > Leptonychotes weddellii. The sequence goes on along the minus strand of NC_138375.1, from coordinate 92,414,405 downwards.
GTAAGAGGTAACTCATGTAAATTCCATTTAAAAACACAGTATGAGCAAATTTGATCTAGAGTTTAGAGAATTGTCTATAATTTCTGAAACCTTTGGTTTTTCAGAATAAAAGGCTATTGTGTAGGCTATCGTATAGGGGATTGATGGGAAATTCAACATGAGGGGATAATGCCTCTGCCTGAGAACTTTTTTTTTTTTTTTAAAGAGAGGGAGGGAGAGAGAGAGAGAGAAAAGGTCCATGTCCAGCACAGAGCCCGACATGGGGGTCCATGAGATCATGACCTGAGCTGAAATCAAGAGCCACATGCTCAACCAACTGAGCCACAGAGGTGCCCCTCTGCCTGGGGACTTTTTAGGGAGAATCAAGCAAGCCACACTTTAAGAGTGTCGCTTGGTAGATCTTATTCTAAAAGAAACGAGTCCTAGGCCAATTCACATCTTGTGAACTTCATAAGAAGAAAGACTATATGGGATATTCAAGGAAAGAATGAGCACCACATGTGGACACTCTAAAACTGACAGGTGAATCCACTCTCTGGGTGCTATCTAGGCTGCTGGAAAACAACAGGCATAATATAAAGCCCAGAGAATGTTGTTGTTAGCAGAAGAACAAGATAAGTCATGGACACAGTTCAGATAAGCTGGCTATTGATCAAGATGAACTAAAAGACAAAATGAGTTAACAACACAATTAGATGAAGGTGAGCAACTCTACACAATTTATTTTTAATGACCTTTAAGTAATATGAATTCATTACCATCATAAAATTTAATACTGAAATGCTTAAAGAAGAAAATGAAAATAATAATACCACCACCAAGAGTAACTGTTAATATTTTGGTTTGTTTCTTTCAAGTCTTTTACATGAATGAATGTTTTCTTTTCCAACACTGACTATTTACTGTACATCTCTATACAATATGCAGATAACACTGCAGTAGACAAGTTTATACATAAATCTTGGTTGACTATAATTTCCTTAGATTAGAGTCTCTAGAAAAAGAATTATTGAGTCAAAGGATATGAATTTTCAGGTCTTAGTACATATTGCTAAATTGATTTCCAGAAAGGTCACTCAAATTTATGCATAAACTACTCATTTCCTTCAATGCATCTTTTTACCTGCTGTGGATCCTTTCATTTTCCACCTGAAATTAAGTAAACTCCTAAACTTGACCCAACATTTTTGTAATAGAAATGAAAAATAATTCCAGGTTTATTGAGAGAATTACTTTGTGATATTGTGGTAACTTACATGGAGATAATTCTCAAGTTGTAAAAAAAACAAACTTTCATACTCATTATTACATTTAGTTCCCACAAAAACCCCATGAGATGAAGAGAATTCATTGTAGAATGTTTCAAGCATGGGAGAGGATTTCAGGCATCATCTTGTTCAGATTGTATGAATGTTTCCATGTGACAGAGGCAAAGGGAGAATATGAGTCTTAAAGTTCTAGAGCCCAAGTGGCTATAATCTCAGTTCATATATTACTTCCTACTGGATGACCTTGACTCTATACTGGCTCCTGTAAGCCTTCCAACTTCCTCCCCTCCTGTACTTTTTTATCAGTCCATTGGAAGTATACCACTCAGTCTTTCCCTATATTAAGGGATTTGTGAATAACTGGAAATCTAGACACAGATTCCTAAGCAGAGACAGAGCAATTTGGAAACAAGCATTTTATCTGTGATGTGTATGATGACTTAGAAAAGAAGCATATGGATGAAAATGAGCCAGTGGAGTTGAGGTAATCAGGTCTGAACTTGGAGTGAACTTGATAAACCAAAGTGGTCAAGGGAAACTTAGTAAGAACAAGTCTAAGGCTCCAGGCTCGACATATTTCACCACCAGACTGTTCTGACCATGAAGACTGCTGAATGCCAGAGTGTGCTGACACAAGGGGAATCATTTCCATGGATAAGTCTCACCTGCTCATGTGACTTAGGTAGCACAGGTGAATTCTGTCAACGGACAGGACGAATCTTCAGTGAAAACTGCCAAGTCTTCTACCCCAAAGACTTGGACACTCTTTGCAGATTATCGTCTGGTTAATGTGCTGCAGGATTATAATGTATTGCTTAGAAGTTAAAACACCATTCTGCTGATGTTTGGCTCTCCAGCGGTCCACCGTGGCCTCTGGTCAGCTGTTGCCTCATTTTATTTAGAAACATCTCAGTAGTATTTCCATTTTGGGGGTGTGTAATTTTAATTCAAAGAAACCATTTCTTAAAATGCTTGACATTTAAGAAAATCTGGCACTGTATTGCCACCACTGAAGCCAAGTACCACATGTGTAGAGAGTAGCATGGCTTAGCGTATTATGTGCGCCAAATTTTCCTTAAAATTAACATTTGTGCCATATGTTGGTACCCTAAACTCAATACTCCTTTGGCTGATGAAAATGCAAAGGAAAACATTCTCAGACTAAGTCCTGTTCTCTTTCTTTGTATATCCTTTTACGTAGACACTAGCAGTGAATTCCTTTGGGCGTGAAAACGAGCACCTGCTCTGTAATTCTTGGTGAGAGGTCAAGCACCCAAAGGCTTGGAGGCAGGAAGACCCGGTGTTGGCAGGCAAGGGTGCCTGAAGGCAGCATATTTGCAAGGTAGTCCTATGCTCTCTGTTGATTATCCAGCTCCTCACGATGTCTTGGGCTCCAGCCTCCTCATTTCCCATCACAGTGTTCGAGAGGGCTGAGTAGACAGCAGGCAGCCAGAAATCTCTCATGGAATTTAGAGAGAGTGTAACAACAGAACTTTACAAAATGCCCAGGCAACCTAAGGTGACAAGTGACCTACATTCATACATCCCCCTTTGTGGGTCTTAGGTGTTATGTCTTCTGGCCTTTGAGGCTCCATCCCCTCTGAGTTCCCTCCTCTGTTTCTACCTATCCCTGTCACATGTAGCCTCCATGATGCAAAGAAGAGGTAACAGTCTTAATGCCCGTGGGCCACGCATCTGCACCATTATGGGTTTGCAATATGCTTTGTCTATATGATTTATCACTATGCTCCCTGATACCTTGTGTGGCTCAGGCAGAGTCTGTGGCTCTCCTTGACACAGAAGACACAGGCTTTGCTTATAAATATTGATCCTAAATCTGTACCAAAGGGTAGGATGAAAGGGTAAAGTCTTGTTACACCAAAAACACCAGGGATTTAAACTACAGTGGGAATTTGGGGCCCTTAAACATATGGCTTTATTCCACTGAGGTATTAAATAAGAATTGTTTGTACTTGATGCTTAGGTAGGCTTTTGCATCTGTACCATGAAGCATACACAGTATTTAAGGGGAATGTTTGAAAATCCTACCTCTAGTAGGACCTAAGAAAGTCTGGAAATCTACCTTCAGGAAAAGAAAAAGTTTATTACATAAATATTCAAACTATAAAAGTAGAGAGAATAATACAGTGAATCCCCATGTGAATCTCACACCAAGTTTCAATTACAACAAATCTTATTTCATCTAAACCCCACCTTCTCCCCTACCTCCTAAGTAGGATGATTTTTAAGTAGATCCACGACATCATATTATTTCATCTATAAATATATTTTAGGATGTATCCCTTAAACATAGGATTTTTTCTTAAAACACAGCCACAGTGCTATATGTAATATCTAAAACATCATTAGTTTCCTTAATCATTAAATATCCAGTTAGTATTCAAATTTCCTAAGAAAATCCAACTTTTTTGCCTCAGAATGAAAACCATTATTGGAATTTTGTCTGCTTACTATTGAACTAGCTAATTTCCCACCTTCAGCTATCATAGAATTTAGAAGTTTGGAAGGAAAGATTTCTTTGGGAAATGATAATTAAAGAGGAGGAAAAACTATTTGGACTTCCTTCTTGGGGAGCCAGTGATTGTTAAGATTGAAAACATTGATACATACTATCCAGCCCCACTGTGGTTCTTTTCTGGGCACTGAGGCATGGAAAAGAAAACCAACTTCCTTGAATTCATATAGTTAATCACAAATTAATTGCTTTTGAAATTGAAGAAGTTCTATTTAAAGTATTACTTGCCTTTTTAAATTACTACAGAAGGACCTATATTTTCAGTGTTTTGTATGTGGGTTTAGGATCTGCGTGGCTGCTTTAATGTCTTAGAGGTATGTGATCTAGTTCAGTACTCACTAGCCGTGCATGATGTGGCTTTTGAGCACATGAAATATGGCTAATCCAAATGCAGACATGCTGTACTTGTAGAAGCACACTGGATTTTAAAAATTTAGTTAAAAAAAAAGTAAAGTACCTTACTAATAATTATTCTGTTGGTTACATGTCTCAATATTTTGATTTATTGGGTTAAATAAAATAGGTTATTCAAATTAATCTCATCTGGGTTTTTTATTCTTTTTTAAATATAGCTACTTGCAAATATAAAATTACATTTGTGACTTGCATTATATTATGTTTCTAGGGGACGATGTTGGTTTAGAGATTGTGTTGTCGATGCAGGGACTACATTAATTCATTATACAACCAAGCCAGGAGAGGGCTAGGGACAGTCATCTCTCTCACCCTCTCTTTCTGGTAAGCCCAGACACTAAACCATCCTACAGTAAATCTTATCTTTTTGAAATATTTATAGAAAAATAGATTTTCCAACTTACCCTGTGGCTTGGTCGAATACAAGTAGGTGAGTTCTACAAATAGGAGAGTCTTACATCCACTGGTACAAGTATTTGAAACAAAGAACTGGGAACACACCACTGGGCCATCCAAACCCAGGTCTCCTTTCTAAATAGCTCTCGGATCTTGATCTTTCTTCTCATCATGACCTCCCAGCTCTCTCCAGGGTCCACAGGAGCACCAAGCACCAACTCACCTGAGCTTCTGCCTTTGTCTCGTACTTGGCCTTCCGCATCACTCTTACTCCACTCAGCAAGCACATAGGACCATCATTCCCCTGCTTTAAGGCCTCCAGCTGTTTCCCATTGATTCCAGGATGAGGTTCAAAATCTGAACATGGCCCACAAGCCCAACAGTCTGACCCTGTCCATTTCTCCAGCTGCATTTTGCTCACGTTCCCCAAACTCTCTGCATTTTACTCACATTGGCGTGCTCTCAGTTCCTCATCCATGCTGTGCTCCCCCTCCCTCCAGAACCTCTGTACATGCCATTCCCATTGCCTAGGACACTCTTCTCCTCCCTCTGCCATCTTTGTCCATGGTTGGCATGTGTCTTATTCAGATCGCAGCTCGAGTGTTCTTTCCTCAGCACCTCCTGACCAGGGCAGATAAACCAATTTTGACACTCAGCGTATATCAGAGTAGTCATTTTACATTTATGTGTGTGATTATTCACTTAACATCTGACTCCCTTTGTAAACTGTTTGCTCTGTAAGGGCAGTGATCCTATTTGCATTCACTGCTATATCCCAGCACAGTGCTTGGCACAAAATAGGCCCTCAATTTACATGAAGGAAAAAGGACAAGAGGCAAGGTGGTTGAACCAACAAGAATCCTGCCTCTTCTTCCTTTACTGGAAGGGAAGAGGATACATCCTTCATAACCATTCCTTCACAGCTCACTGACATAGTCCTGGACAGACCTCCTAAGTGCCCAAGTATATGGATTACCAAATTCTCTGGGTTCTGTTTTCACTGTCCATGCAGATTCCAGCTATTTCTCACCATCTGCACTGTCCCTACCCTGGCCCATACCCCAACAGGCTTCTTCTAGGAACTTTGGCTTATTTTTTTGGTAAAGATTTATTTGTTTATTTTTAGAGAGAGAGGGCAGGGGAAGGGGCAGAAGGAGAGAGAAAGAATCCCAAGCAGACTCCCCATTAAGCCCAGAACCCGACGTGGGGCTGGATCTCATGACCCTGAGATCGTGACCTGAGCAGAAATCATGAGTCAGACTCTTAACCTACTGAGCCACCCAGGCGCCCCCAGAAACTTTGGCTTTTACTCTAAAATCAGTGGAAAATCACTTCCTAATAGCGTCCTAGATCTTCTCCTCATTTCCAAACTTTGGATCCCTTTAGCTTACTCTCAACACAATAGTCAAATTGATTCTATTAAAATGTAAGTCAGATCTTGTCACTCCCCTGCCTAAAATTTTCCCGCCATCTTTTATTTTAGAATAAAAGCCAAAGTAGGGATGCATGGGTGGCTCAGTCGGTTAAGCATCTGCCTGCAGCTCAGGTCATGATCCCAGGGTCCTGGGATGGAACCCTGCATTAGGCTCCCTGCTCAGCGGGGAGCCTGCTTCTCCCTCTCCCTCTCTCTCTCCCTCTGGGTGCTCTCTCTCTCTCTCTCAAATAAATGAATAAATCTTAAAAAAAAAAAGAAAAGCCAAAGTCCACCCAGTGGCATCCAAGGCTATCCATGATACACTTACCGCCCCCCCCCCCCCCCGAGAGCATACCCTACCACACCCTCCATTGCTTACTCCACCCCAACCCCACTGGCCTTTGGTGGTTTCCCACACACAGAAAGCAGTCTCCCACTTGCAGATCTTGGCACTTGCTTCTCTTTCTACCTGGAGAGCTCTTCCCCAGATATCTACATGGTTCTCTCTTTTGCTTCCTTCAAGTTTTTGTGCAGTACAACCTTTTCATTGAGGCCACCCTAATCCTGCCCCCCTCAGAACTCGTACTCCCTATTCACTCTCTTTTCCTGCTTTGTAATGCTCCATACCTTTTAATATGTAACTTATTTATTTTATTTAGTGTCTGTTTCCGTCCACTAGAATGCAGGCTCCATAAGCACAGAGATGTTTGTCTTTTGTTTCCTGATATATCCCCAGTGCCTAAAACAGTATCTGCTGGAATCGGTTAATAGACATTTGTTGAATGAAAAACCAAGACTCAGCCCGTGCTGAGAAATAGGCAGGCTTGAAATCAGCCATCTAGTCTGAACGTTCAGAAGTGGCCTTTGTTGTCAGCAGGCTGACTTGGCTCTACCTTGGAGCTGGTTCAGGAATCTTAGAGGTTCCCTAAGCCTGGATCATCTGTCCAGTTTCCCAGTGTCATTCTGGTAACTGTCTATGAGGCCCAAGGAAATGGTTTGGTTCCAGAGAGCATCTAAATGTCTCCTCCCAACATCCTCTCCTCCTCCCCCTCCTTCATCGCACATAAATACACCACATAACCCCCTCACTTTCCAAGGACACAACTCAGGCTATTTCCAAAACTGAGATTCTGATCCAAAACAGTAGCACAGTGCACCTCCATGTGCACAGGAAGAGACAGAAGACCTCTGAGCAATTTCCTGGCCCTACATTTTTCCATTCCAGTAAATGAGGCCTTCTTTAGCTCAGGAATCTCTCTCTGAACCAAGCCAATGCCTTAATGCTGCCTGCCATTTGTCACTGCCCGGGCTTGTTTCTTTGTTCTCTTATTTTCTATTTTAAGTGATCAGTGCCTGGGTCCCTTATGTCAAAAAATTTTTGACTTCTAGCTCTACCAGGTGTTGACTACTAGTTAAGGCACATATAATGCTAATGGAGAGTTCCCTTCCTAAATAGCCATTTTATTTAATAATACATAATACTTCAGTTGCACTCTCTGTCTTCAAAGAGTTTTGCAAACTATATACTCATTAGGCTGAGCAGCACTTGAGTTTATGCTCTATGGCTCAGAAACCAGCAAGGTTAAATAATTTGCTTAGATTCTAGCTAGCTGTGCTTCAGGCAAAGCACTTTGCTTTTTTAATGGATAAGGAAATATAACCAAAATGTTATTCTTTAGCAACTGACTTAATAAATTAGTTTTCAGTTCTTTCCGTGTGCTTTTTAAAGCCATGTTTGTAACTTGCTGCCTTACTGTCCTGGCTTCTCTTTGCCTCCAGCTACCATTTCATGGTCCTCTTCTCCCTTCTCCCCATCCCTCCTCTTCCTCCTTTTTTATTTTTTTTTTTAAGATTTTATTTATTTGCGAGAGAGAGAATGAGAGACAGAGAACATGAGAGGGAGGAGGGTCAGAGGGAGAAGCAGACTCCCTGCCGAGCAGGGAGCCCGATGCGGGACTTGATCCCGGGACTCCAGGATCATGACCTGAGCCGAAGGCAGTCGCTTAACCAACTGAGCCACCCAGGCGCCCCTCTTCCTCCTTTTTTAAAAAATACTTTATTTATTTATTTATTTGAGAGAGAGAGTGTAGGAGCAGGGGGGAGAGCAGAGGGGAGGGAGAGGGAGAGGCAGGCTCCCTGTGAAGCATCACAGATGCGGGCTCTTTCCCAGGACCCCGGGATCATGACCTGAGCCGAAGGCAGATGCTTAACAACTGAGCCACCCAGGCTCCCCCCTCCTCTTCCTCCTTTTCTCGCCTTTATCCTCTCCTGGTTTCTAGGGGTACTCTAGCTGCCAAGGGAAACCTCCCATATCCCCAACCTAAAAGTAATCCTTATCCCTGCCCCTCTGGGGTCCATTTTCAGGTGATAAGCATATTGTTATTCATGGATGGGGAAGGCTTGAGGTCAGGTTCCTAGGGAGTGGTGAAAATCAAGAATAAGTATATTTTTCTGGCCTATCGATTTTATGTAGTGGTGAGTGATTTAAAACATTTTACATGCAAACAAATGTGGATATATTATGGAGCAGAATGCAAACCTATACACACACACCCAGGACTGGTTAAAGTCTGAAATTGCACCTGTGGTAGACCACTTGGGATTTTTTTTCTCTCCCATTAGGGGTACTTGGATTAGAAAAGTCTGAGAAGAACTAACATAGCATAGCCTTTCGTCTGGGCTCCAGGAGATGAAATATTGGGATTGATTTTCTAAGGGCTGGTAGAATCAGTCTTGTTATTTTGTTTCTTTGAGCAAGATTTTTTTTTTTTCTAGAGATCGTCTTGAAAGTAATAGAGGGAAACTGCGACATCCTTTCCCCTGGACTTTGAACATCCACCAGGCAGCAGCCTTACCATACTAAGGGCAGAGTGGCCCTTTTCTCATTATATAGCAAATAAAAGCAATAAGCAAAGAAACCTGTTTTACTTGAAACTATGATTAAAAACAAAAATCTGGCATGTGTTCAAAGATGAAACTTCTATTACATAATGATTTCATGCCAAGTGTGGTAAAGACCTTTACAGAGAGTAGAAATTGGTACAATAAAGTAAAGGCTGAGTCACATTAACTTTGATTTGACTCTAACCTGTTCATACCCAGGTGCATGTGCACACTGCCTTCTTAAGCCCCAGGGACACTTTATTTGGAGAGAAGGTATAGCACCACGTATGTGACAATGTGCTTATAGAACGTACCTGCTGTAGGAGAGTAGAGAGCCCAGGAGACCAAGTCACAAAACTCAGCTTGGAGTTCCAACTCTACCACCTACTGACTTTCCTAAGCATCCATTTTCTCAGCTATAATAACACTTTATCGACCAAATGTTTCTAGCTCTCCTTCTGCACATATAGTTGGATTGCACTTCTCTCTTCCCTTTATATGTAGGCATGGCCTTGAGACTTGCTTTGGCCAACAAAATGTGAGCATATGTGACACGTGTCATTTCCTTGTGGAATCTTTGAGAAGTAGTTCATGATTTTGCATAATTTTCTATCCCCCTGCCATAGCAACCTGAAACATTTCCAGTAATAGCTATTCTGTCAGCCTCAGGTCTAAAGTTAAGATGACCTGGAACAAAGCTACAGTTGACCCATGTAATGGAAATAAGATATAAATCCTTGTTTTCTTTCTTTTTTCCTTTTTCTTTTTTTTTAAGCAACGGCAATTTGAAGGTTGTTTGTTATTAAAGCATAGGCTAGTATACCCTGACTAATATACTCCTTCATGATCTGGAGAAAGATTAGAATGTGATACATGATAGGTAGTCTGCTTGGCACGTAGTTGGTGCTAAGTAAATGCTAGCTCTTTTGACCTTCACCAGATTTCTCTGCCTTGTGATCCTTCTCAGCCCTTCCTGATCAGTCCTAAGCTGTGCTACTCTGTAGAGAGTGATTTTTAATTAAGAAAGAATGAAAATGAACTTTAAGACTTCTTAATTCCCTAATATGCTCTCAAAAGTGAGAGAGCCTGAGTGGATTAGAGTGGGGAATTCCCAGGATGGGAAGAGAACCTCCTATCTGAAATTTATAAAAGAGAAAGGAGCTAGGGGTCTTATCAAAGAAATCAGTGAGAAAATAAAAGCAATGAACTCTGAAAATATCCAACCACGGATATCCGCCACCCTGCCGCTTCATGCTACGATTCTGGAGCTGGAATCAGGGCACAGACATCTCCTGGGATTCCAGTTTTGACTCCTCTTTACTAGGTTATCTGTCCTGGAGTGAAGTAGAGTCCTTGATTTACACAGTACCAGCTTTCCTGTCATGTCAGCGAGAATGATGAAACTGGTCAGACCTCAAGCTTTTAGCATTTTCCTCCTTGGTTTCTTAAGGGGCCTCTCCCTTCCTCCACCCGATCCAGACTGTAGCTTCATGGGTCTGAGAGGGAAAGCCAGCCAGGGCCACTGCTGCTGCCTGGGCCAAAACCAGATCACTTAGAGTTAATCACGTCACAATCCATTCACTGAGGCCATCGACCTAATACCTTTTTAGGGTATTTAAATCCACTTTAAAAGAAAAAAGTTTCTACCTAAAATTACTCTAGAAAGCCATGTCTTTGAGCTTTACTAAAAGAGTAAATCATCCCTGATCAAGTTAGAAGGCATTCATAAGGGCTGTGGGCCTCCAAATTGTTGAACATTTTGAAAAGAGGGGAAGGAAAGAGGATTGGAATATAGATGAGACAGAGCTATATAAGGCCTCCAGAAATTAGAATTAGAGGCAAGCTGGACAACTCTCTTTCAGAACCTCCAGTGGGAGAAGAGAGATACAGAAAATGGGAAGGGTGGCAAAGGAGAACAAAGATTTGTATTAAGCATCTACGGAGGGACAGGTACTGTGCCAAGCATGGAGGGATGGTAGCAAGAAGACAGTCATGGCCCTGACTTTCTCAAAGGGAGTAGACATCATTGCTATTTTGCATGGGTTCATTGCAGAACTTTACCATCCCGGCCCATCCCAACCACTAGATGCCAAAGGTGCCCCCTACTCATTCTGATAACTAAAAGGTATCCTCCCTGTTTTCAAATGTCTCAGTGTGGGGACCTGACTGCCTCCAGCTGAGAACTACTGAACTTGAGTAATGGTAGTTGCTGAAGGTGACAGAACCAAGCACTCAAAGGTGCATAAGGGGCCCCAGTGAGGGTAGAAGGAGTGAGAGGGAAGTCCACCCTGAGACGCCCTTCCTCTCCCTGAGATGGCACTTGCTGTCTACATATTTCCCCAAGGAAGACAAAAGATGATAGAAGAAAGGGAAACACACTTACTGAGCACCCAATATGACCAGGTAAAGTACTAAGAATGTTCAGGTGTGTTCTATCACAGAGAGGCTGAGCTATATATGACAAGGAGCATAAACTTGGAAGTCAGGAAGCCCAGGGCTTGAATTCTAGGTCTTCTGCTTATCATCTGTGACAAGGTACTTAATCGCTGAGTCCCAGTTTCCTCAGTTGGAAAATGGCGATTAAAAAAAATAACCCACCTCACAGGGTTATTAGGAAATTTCACAAAATAAGAAATATAAACCACTTGATACTAAAAAAGGCACTCAATAAATAGTAGCTACCCTTTACTAGTATTTGGGCTTCCTAACAATGCTGGTAAGAAGATATTCTCATAGCTGTAAAGAGGAAGGAAGAAGACCTAAGACAAGATGAGGGCTGGGAGCTAGAAAAATAATTAGGCAAATAAATAATTCTCATTTCAAGTTCCTTGATTTTTACTCCAGGCTCCTTCATGGACCTTCTGAGAGAGAATCCCAGCAGTTGCTTTGGCCCTAAAAATGGGCCTCCCGGAGCCCAGTCTATTGGTCACTGACCAGACCACTAGGATGGGGAAAGGGGACGTTCTGGGTCAAACACGAGTGATGGAGACAAGCTAGAGTTTGCAGAGATGTACAACCTGCTGCTGGGGAGTCCTAGAGCCACACCTTATTGAGGTGGCTGAAGGGACTTACGGGGTTATGAAGAAGGTGTGTTGGAGGCCTGGGGCTTGATAACCTAGGTTTACATACTTCAAAGAGCTGATACTTGAAAGACTGGATTATTTTGTGAGGTCCCAGTGGGCAGAAACAGGGCCAATGGATGAAGGTGGCAGGGAAGCATTCATCTCCATTTAGTGCAACCGTTAATTTGCTGGCGACTTCTGAAAGGCTCCAACTGGATTTTATTCACTTTAGCGTCCATGGCATCAGCCCAGATCCTCACCCACATGGACAGCAACGGAGTGGTAGCTGCTAGGATTATTACTGGCTGGTCTTAAAAAAAAATGCAACCAGTATGAGAAGCTGGTAGTCTCTTCAGTGGCCCATCTGCCTGAGACTTACGTTAAAAAACACTATGTCAGGGACGCCTGGGTGGCTCAGTCAGTTAAGCGTCCAACTCTTGATTTCGGCTCAGGTTGTGATCTCAGGGTTGTGAGATTGAGCCCTGCTTTGGACTCCATGCTGGGCCTGGAGCCTGCCTAAGATTCTCTCTCTCCCTCTGCCTCTCCCCACCCCCTCTTAAAAAAAAAAAAAAAGAAAGAAAGAAAAGAAATCTATGTCAGCCAGCACTGAAACTCAGGGCAGCCCATCTTTTAAAATCTAGCAACAGGTGCTTTACCCCTACCTTCAGCACTTCACTTTGCAAAAATAAAACCCTCTTTCTGTTAGGCTCAAAGATTATTTATGTAATAAAGCCAAATAACTATCCATGGGATAATCTGGAAGTGAAATTTTAAGCTAGATAAACATTGAGCCTGCTATGAAAGTTCATTCTAACTTCCTTTGACCTTATAACTGTGGTCCTCAGCATTTTGGTTTGTGGTAAGAAAGCATTGCTTCTCTCCTATCTAGAAGGTCTACTGGTCTTGTTTCCTCTTACAGTTTTTAAAGAGGAAAATAGCCTGTACTTCGGTTCTAAGCCCAGCTCGTTCTGCCTGATCCCTTCCACACGTGTCTTGATGCGTCTGCACATAAGTTGAGAGACTTGTAAAGTCTGAGGGACCAGGCTAGATAAGTCATCATCATCTCGCTAGCTTGAGCTCACTGAAGCAAAAACTCCTCAACAGAGCAGCTGCAGCTGTCCTGGGATGAAGGAAATGTAGATGAATCACATATCTAGAACTGTCCTCTCTTCCGATTTCACATTTTCAGTTACTCATTGTTCATTCCAAGAATGTCTATCAAGTCCCGACTGTGTGTCAAAAAACAGTGGCAAGTGGTGCCTAACACAACCATAATATTTGCTGAGTGTTTGCTATGTGTCAAGAATGTGTGAAAGATGGGCGCCTGGGTGGCTCAGTTGGTTAAGCGACTGCCTTTGGCTCAGGTCATGATCCTGGAGTCCTGGGATCGAGTCCCGCATTGGGCTCCCTGCTCGGCAGGGAGTCTGCTTCTCCCTCTGACCCTCCTCCCTCTCATGCTCTCTGTCTCTCATTCTCTCTGTCTCAAATAAATGAATAAAATCTTAAAAAAAAAAAAAAATTAAAAAAAAAATGTGTGAAAGACATCACATGAGTTAACTCATGTGACTGTCCCAGCATTGTGAGAGGTAGGTACTATTCTTTTCCCCATCTTACCAATGAGGAAACTAGGACATGAATAAGTTAAACAAATTGTCCAAGGTCACACAGATAAAAAGGAAAGGAACCAGGACTTTTTTTTTTTTTTTGAAGACAGTTGTTAGATGAAGAAATTAAATAGTAATGACGCCTACTTCCAGACACTTTCTAGGCTTCTATCAAATATACAAACTGATTCTAGGTAGCAGTTTAAGAATGGAAAACTCATTGCCACCAAAGACCTAGGTTATTCCAAGTACCTCCCAGTTTTGGTCTCCTGCAGTGATTCCCAGGCTTCTCAGCATGAGGACTCCCATTGCAAATTATAAAAATAAACCCATTTTCCAAATCCCCATTGCGTTAGAAAAAATATGAAGTAACCCAACGCTCTTTGAGTTCAGTAACCTCTTCAAATTAATTTCTCTTTTATTAATTACCCTAATATAATTAGATTTGAAAAGCAGAGGTACATATACATTCACAACATTGTTTAGTCTGCATGCAAACTATTAAGCACTTGATATCGAAATACAGATTCCTTGTCTCCTTAAACTGAGTCCCCAGACCCCCAGAGATCCACAGAGCTGTATCACTTCAGCCACTTATTTCTCTTCCCTGAGCCTCAGTTTTCTCATTGCTAAAGTAGGGATAATAAGAGCTTTTCCATAGGATCTCAGAAAGAATTAGTGTGAGACCAGCAGGAATTGGAGGGCTCTTGTTCTTGAGGGGACAAAATTGCTTAAAAACACAGTGCCTAACAGGGCGCCTGGGTGGCTCAGTTGGTTAAGCGACTGCCTTCGGCTCAGGTCATGATCCTGGAGTCCCAGGATCGAGTCCCGCATCGGGCTCCCTGCTTGGCGGGAAGCCTGCTTCTCCCTCTGACCCTCCCCCCTCTCATGCTCTCTCTCTCTCATTCTCTCTCTCAAATAAATAAATAAAATCTTAAAAAAAAACAACAAAAAAAAAAACACAGTGCCTAACAAATATAGTTCCGATGTAGTTAGGCAGAACAGAAACACATGAGAGATTTAGTGAGCTGGGCAACCCACTAAAGTAAACTATGCCTTCTGGAACCTAGTTCTAGAATGTGACGTGATAATGTATAAGGCAGGGAGTGTATGCAAAAGGGGTTCCCTATCACCTTACAAACGGGAAATTTAAATCACTTGAAAGCTATCAATTTGTTGTTGTTAGGGTCGGGCTGCTATCTGTGGCTGAGACACTTGAAGTTACAGGGACCCCAGGTTGTCCGGGTTTAGATACCTCCCTTGCTGTGCGGCGCTGAGACTGAAGTTGGGGACCATGAGCCTGTTCACATCGTGGTGATGGAAGAGGTTTGGTTTGATTTGCTTGGAAAGCTGCAACTCACATTTATTGAGTAGCTACCATGGTGAGGAGATTATACAATGGCCCTGATATTAATATTTGATGATATTTTGATCCAAATGTAAGGCACTTTTATCATGCATATTGAAACTTGCTCTTTAACTTAACAGGCTTGACCCCCAGCCTGATGTCACAGTCTCATGATTTTGCAGCTTGCATTCATCACTTGTTCAGGATATAATCAACTCCAGGGATGAAATCTTAGAAGTTCCCTCAGTGATATTGGCTTGGGGGCAGCAGAAGTGACTCCAGTATCTCCACTTGGGTCCTGGGATTAAGAAAACAAGCCATTCTGTCACCCCCAAACTCCCAGTTCATGACATTAGTGAGTACACAGCTTGATAACCTAGCTGCCTCTCTTCCCTCCACTTCCAGGAAAGTGGGTCCCATTAGCAGTGGAGTTCAGATTAATAATTACAAGGGCTAACATTTATTGAATATTACTATGAGGCAGACATTGTACTAAGCAATTACATGCATTATCACTCGTAATCCCCACAGTAAACCTTAAGAAGAGGGGTGCTGTTTTATACCTATCATGCAGATGAAGAAATGAGAACTACCCATGTGTTTATTATCACACTGCTGGCAAGCAGGAGGGCTGGGACTTGATTTCAACCAGCTGCCCCTAGGACAAATGAGTTGTGAGCACTCCTCTGTATTGTCTTGTCACTCCTTCCCCACATATCTGCTTGCTGGGATGCCTTGTCACCCTGGTTGACAACCATATTTTACATGTTGCCGAGACAATGGGGACCTGATACACTGAGATGCACCTGAGTGAGAAAGAACAAAGCCTTGGGTTATGGCTTTCTATGTGGTAGTCCATGACGGGCTGGCAAGGGAAAGACAATGGGAAGGTAGACAGATGTGAGATGATCATCCTTAAAGAAATTCTCAGAGTACGGAACTTGAAGTCAGAGGCATCCTTAGAGAGCAAGTGGTCCAACGCCTTCATTTTACAGATGAGGAAAAGAGGCTCAGACAGTTGCCCACAGTCATGGAGCTGGTGTGGGACTCAAAACGCCTCTTTCTTTCTCCCTCGCTCCTCTCATCTGTTTTGATTGAGTACAAAAGGATATTCAGTGAAAATGTTTCCTTTATGCCCCTTCCCCTACCCCAGCCACCCCACTCGCCTGCCCAAAGGCAAATTCTTTTCTTTTTTTAATTTAAATTTATTTATTTAAATTTAATTAAGATATACTGTATTATTAGTTTCAGAGGTAGAGGTCAGTGACTGATCAGTTGCCTATAACACCCAGTGCTCATTCCTTCATGTCCATCACCCAGTTACCACATCCCCCTACCCCCCTCCCCTCCTCCCCTCCAGCAACCCTCAGTTTGTTTCCTAGAGTTAAGGGTTTCTTATGGTTTGCCTCCCTCTCTGTTTTCCTCTTATTTTATTTTTCCTTCCCTTCCCCTATGTTCATCTCTTTTGTTCCCAAAGGCAAATTCTATTAGCAGGCGTCTTGTATCCTTTTAGAGATACTCTCTGCATACCAAAAAATATACTTTTGTTTGTTTTGTTTTTTACACAAAAGTGGTAGCATTGTGTACACTGGCAGAATCTTGCTTTTATTCCCTTAAACCATACAGGTTGGAGGTCGCTCCATCATTACAACGTATAGAACTTCCTCACTTTTTTTCTTTCACAAATTTGACAGCTTTATTGAGAGATAATTTATATAATATAAAATTCATACATTTCTAAGTGTCAATATGATGTGTTTTAGAAAATTTATATAGTTGTATAATCATCACCAAAACCCACTTTTGGAATTATTTCATTACTCCCAGAAAGTTCCATTATGCTCATTTGCAGTCACTTCCAGCTTCTACTTCTAACCCCAGGCAGCCACCCAGCTACTTTTCCTCTCTCTAGATTTTTTGGTTTTCAAAATTTCAAATAAATGAAATCATTCAATATTTGTTATACCTCTGGCTTCTTAAATACTATTGTGTCTGGCTTCTTTTCCTTAGCAAGATGTTTTTAAGATTTACCACATTATTGGGCGCCTGGGTGGCTCAGTTGGTTAGGCAACTGCCTTCAGCTCAGGTCATGATCCTGGAGTCCCGGGATCGAGTCCCGCATCGGGCTCCCTGCTCGGCAGGGAGTCTGCTTCTCCCTCTGACCCTCCTCCCTCTCATGCTCTCTGTCTCTCATTCTCTCTCTCAAAATAAATAAATAAATAAAATCTTTAAAAAAAAAGATTTACCACATTATTGCATAGAAGAGTAGTCCCTTTTCATGCCTGGGTGGTACCCCATTGCACAGATCTACCACCTTTTGTTTCTCTACTCACCAGTTGATTGACCTTTGAATCGTTTCCAATTTGGGACAATTATGAATAAGGATGCTGTGAACATTTGTGTATGAGTCTTTTATGTGGACATTTGATTTCATTATTAGTGGGTAGTTACCCAGAAGTAGAATTGCTGGGTTGCATGGTAAGTATGTGTTTAACCATTTAAGAAACTGCCAAACTGTTTCCCAGAGTGGCAGTACCCTGCCACATTCCCACTGGCAATGTATTAGAGTTCTAGTTTCTGCACATCCTCGAGAACATTTGGTATTTTCAGTCTTTTTGATTTGGGACATTTTACTGGATGTATAGTTATAGCTCATCACGCATGGTATTAATTTGCATTTTATTTATTGCTATTACATATCTTTTCATGTGCTTATTTCCCATTTGTATATCTTCTGTGGTTAAGTATCTATTCAAAAATTTTGCCCAGCTTTTAATTGTCCTATTCTTGAGTTGTTAAGAGTTCTTTATATATTCTGGAGACAAGTGCTTTATCAGCTCTGTTTTGCAAATATTTTTCTCCTAGTTTATGGCTTGCCTATATTTTATTTTACTAATTGTGTCCTTTTTTTGACCAGCAAAAGTTTTTAATTTTGACAAAGTCCAGTTTATCAATTTTTTCATGTATTGTTAGTGCATTTTGTGTCATAACTAAGATATCATTGACTAACCATGGTTACAAAGATTTTCTCCTACATTTTTAAAAAATTTTTTTATAATTTTAACTCTTACATTGAAGTCTATGATCTACTCTAAGTTAATATATGTGTATCATGTGAAGTAAGAGCCTAAGGTCAGGTTTCCTTTTGAATATAGATATTCAGTTGCTCCAGTGACATTTGTTTCAAAGATTATCTTTCCCTCATTGCATTACCTTTACACCTTTGTCACAGTTGACCATATACCTAGAGTCCATTCCTGGTCTTTATTCTATTCACTCTTTTTTAGGGTGTCATAATACTCCATTCTATAGCAGTACTGTGCTTAACTTAATCAATCCCTTATTAATGGTCAATTATGCTACTTACAATCTTTTCTTCCTATTTCAAATAATGCTGGGCAAATACATTGCATTGTAGGAATGTCTTTTTGCATCTTATAAGTATATTGTAGGATTAATTCCAAGAGAAGTCAGTTTTACGTTTTGATAGACATTAACAAATTGCTCCCTACAGTAAGTTTTGCTAGTCCACTATTGCACCAGATGCATGACAATACTCTCCAGATCCCCAGAAACAAATATGCTAACAAATGTTTCATCTTTTGTTTCATCTAGTAGATAAAAAATAGTGTCTCATAGTTTTAATTTATATTT
>NC_138375.1:92384625-92395726 GCF_054177405.1 Leptonychotes weddellii | reverse complement strand
TTTTTTTTTAAAGATTTTATTTATTTATTTGAGACAGAGAGAATGAGAGACAGAGAGCATGAGAGGGAGGAGGGTCAGAGGGAGAAGCAGACTCCCTGCCGAGCAGGGAGCCCGATGCGGGACTTGATCCCGGGACTCCAGGATCATGACCTGAGCCGAAGGCAGTCGCTTAACCAACTGAGCCACCCAGGCGCCCTAATTTATATTTTCTTATTATGAAGTAGGATAAGTATCTTTTACTTATAAATTTTAGAGCCAACTATATTTCGTTTTATGTGAAATGTAGTAGTTCATGTCATTTGCCCATTTCTTGTGATATTAAGTTCCTTGTGATACACATTATATGTTTCCCCCAGTTTTGTGTTTGTCTTTTGACCTTATGTTAATTGAGTTTTGGCCCTGTAGAAGCCCTTTAAGTGATAAAATGTATAATAAATGTTAAGGCTTCTTGGTAAAACCAGAAAGATTTTCCCTACTCTGAGATTCAAAAGATGAATCTCTCATTTTTTTTTTTATTTTTGATGTTCTTATTTTTAATCTTTTCAATTTTTTATCTGTTTGGAATTTATTTTAAGAGATAAAGTAGGGATGTCAATTTCCCCCCAAATAGCTACTGAGTGTCCCTAACATCATTAATTACATGATCCAGCATTCCCCTCTGATAATGCAATGCTGTTTTTGTCATATACTAAATTTCCATATGCATTCAGGTTTACTGATCTGCCATCTATTCATGTGTTGATAAGCATGCTCAACCCTCTATTCTCTGACTCCTTCTGTCCTGTGTTACGTATATTTTCAACATGACAGTGAATGAAAGCCTTTATGAATTGCTTGCAATAACACGTCCTTTCTCACCTTCTATCCTGCTGTTACTAGCTAACAAAAATCAAACTCTTTTTAACATCCCTAAGGAAAATATGATTAGGATAGTAAGTCTGTTTGGAAGCATAGGTGGTTAATAATCAGATAACTACATTTTTGAGTCAAATAAATAAGTCGGTGCTAATCTATGGTTTCCTTTTAGAACAACCAATGACTTTGGATAAGCTGTGTCTCTGTGTGTGTATGTGTATGTTTATACACATGTGTGTAATGCTCATGTGCCACAAACAGAAGAAATAGCACTTTACTAAATAAACCAAATCCTCCACTCCCCCAAATCCATAGTGGTTGAAAAACAAATAAGGTTGTCACTTCATGTCCTAATCATTCTGGGGTGGGATTTGCTCATGGTTCAGGGTCCTTCGCAGCTTCATGGATGAATATGTGATGCCAGTATTTCTCTCCCAGGAGGGTCAGAAGGAGCACGAAGGAGCCAGTGTAAGCCATTGTAAAGAGTGGGCGGTCTGAGCCCTTAGAGGCTGTGAAGACACCCTGGATAGAATTGCCTTCTTCAAAATGACATAGTACTGGGCTGTATCTTCTTGTCCCCAAACTGGGCTCTCCACCCCTTCTCTCCAGCATGCCCGCGCAGACCCGGGGCCCAGGCTGCAGTCAGGAGATAAGAACTCTACCCCCAGGGACCTAGACAGAGCCAGAGATGGGTCATTGTGCTGAGATGGGACTGGGTGGCAGGAGCACCGTGGACAAAGTTGGAGGAACCACTGACTTGCTTGCTGCATTACTGGATGTCTCCTGAGTGTCAAGAAAGATGGTGCTCGGAATAGTCCCTCCTCACTCACCTCTTAAAAAAAAACCTGGTAGAAAGAGATTCTGCACATACCTATGAGTAACTGTGTGGAACTTTTTGAATGTTCCTCACCCTAAAAATTCAAGGTCTAGCATTTCAGGAACCCCATCTTGATGGATTAAGTACAGTTCTCATTAGCACCTTAAATTGTTCAGTGCTGGAAGATCTCTCCTTATCTTCCTTTCTTGACTGAAAAAGTCCTGTAGGGTGGTGGCTGGGGGAGGGAGGATCCACTGTGCTGTAGGGAAGAAAACTGCCTGAATTAGAAAAACAGCAAGAAACAAAGTGGTGGTGTACTACAGTGGGTGTTCCATAAAACAGAGCTGAAAACGTGCAGTTCTCCGTCTCCCTGCACTTCCTGTGGAAGAAGCCCAGAGGGCCTTGATTAAGGGGGAGAAGCCACCATCTCCATCCAGGCAGAGGCCTGGATGAAGCAAACCAGAGGCTATTCCGGTCCTCTCCCTCACTCTCTTCCGGCCCTGCTTCCTTTCCCCACCCCTCCAACAATACCCCCTCTTGATTTCTGTTCCAAGACAGAACGGTGAGTCCCAATGAAAAGGAAACTTTAAGGATTCTTTCCATGAAGTTTTCTAACTGGGAAGAGTGAGGTGTGTGTGTTGGCATCTGCTCCTTGGCAGGGATGCTGGAGACCCTGGAGGCCCCCATCCTTTTCCCTGAGGCAGACTCAAGGCAGGTAACAGGGTTTCTTGTCCCCCTTCTCCAGCAGTCAATGGAAGAAGCTGGTAGAATACCTCTTCTTCCTGGAAGGACTCTGAGCTTACTCTCTTTGGTGTGGTTGCTTAAATTTTTTTTTTCAAGCTGCTGAAAAGCTGAATGTCTTTTGGGACTGTTGTCACCCAAATACTTGTCATCACCCCTGCTGGGACTTCCTTACCCTGAGCTAGTAGCTTATGGAATAGGCAGACACTTGGCCCCCTCCCCAGCTTCATTAAAACCTGGAGAAGGCCTAGAAATCTGCCCTGGGTGATTCTGATGTTTGATGCTCAGAACACACTTGAAAAACAATACCCCAGACCTTTCCTATCTGATATTATCAGGGTCCCTTGGTGTGGAGTTGACCTGCTTGGTGAGACCATAAAAATCATGCCTAGGGCGCCTGGGTGGCTCAGTTGGTTAAGCGACTGCCTTCGGCTCAGGTCATGATCCTGGAGTCCCGGGATCGAGTCCCATGTCAGGCTCCTTGCTCAGCAGGGGGTCTGCTTCTCCCTCTGACCCTCCCCCCTCTCATGCTATCTCTCTCTCATTCTCTCTCTCAAATAAATAAATAAAATCTTTAAAAAAAAAAATCATGCCTAATGTTGCTCAGAGCTGAATAGACTCAAGACTTGTCCAATAACCACTGTAACCACTCTCCAAGAGGTAGTTCTGTTGTCTTGGATAAGGTCAAAGTTAACCAATGGTTCTGTAACTCTTTTGAACAGGGACCTACATTCTGAAATCACTCTGTATACAACCAGTCAAAACCCTAACACAGTGCTGCTCAAACTTGAATGTGTACCTTAATCACGTGGAGATCATGTTAAGATACTGATTCTGATTCAGGAGGTCTGGGATGGAGCTGGAGGTTGTGCTTTTCTAACAGACTCCTAGGTGATGCCATGCTGTTGATTCTTGGACTACATTTGAGGAGCACTACCTTAAGGGATACTTAATTTTTTAAAAATATTATTAGCTGCAGATAACATTTTCTCCTTAATGAGAAACCCAACACAAGCAACATCAATTTAGTGACTTAAGTAAATCACTTACTTTCTCTAGTTTATCTGTTAAACAAGGTGGTTGTCTTTCTTCATTTCAGAAATGAGAGCAAGAAAGCACTTACTTCTTAGAATGGGAAGGTTAGGTGAAATGATGTATATACAATTCTTAGCAGGCCCCAGACTTGGAAATGACTCCCATAAATGTTGCCGTTGGTGGTGGTGGTACTCTTGTGGGGCTCATTCTCCCATTTAATATCAGTGGCCATCATAGAATGAGGTCCACGTGAGGCCATAACATGTTATAGGAAAATAGGAGAATGGGTCAAAATTGCTTTTGTGTGGTCTGGTGCTTGGCTTTATCAATGTGAACAGAAAGAGCTTTTCCAGTTTCTACTGCAAATTATGGAAACCTTGGACCCCGTGGGCAAAACCCCTTGTTGTTGTTATATTTACCACTTTAAATTGGCCAAATAAGTGCAGGACTGCCTCAAACCAGTATTTGTTCATTTGATTGTCTCTACTGCCTACTTATATAAAGGAAAGGGTGTTGTGCACCACAAGAATATCACATTTTCCTCCCTGAATTCACCCCTTCATGTTTGTGTAAACTCAGCCCGAGTGGCATCCCTTTACTTGAATTTACAACCCTGCCTATAAAAAAACAGAGAGCACTGAGCATTTCCTACAAGGCTGAATTTTGGCTCACAGCTCTTTCAGCCAAGGAAAAACAAATGGCCTCTCTCTATCTCTCTTTCTCTAAAAACAGTTTGCTAACCCATCATCTGCCCAGAAAACAAATGGAAAATAAAATGCAACCAACAGTCTTCTCTGAGGATCTGATAAATGTTTATCTCCCACAAGCGAGTAGGTGGGGTCCTTGCCAAGATGACACATTAATATACATAAATGTAGCAGCCCCCGCACATAATGGTGGAATAAGCCATAATTGCAGTCAATTCAGGCAGGGAATAAATATGTGAAGCTGGCAGTTTGTCATTGTCTAGACCCTAAAAAAGTTTGACTAACTTTTTTCTTACTAACTACTGCCTTTGGCTTTATATAAAGATAGCATATGTCACTCCACAGCCCCTTTATGTGTTAAGTTGCCTATTCAACAAATATTTATTGTGCATCTGTTATATGCCATGAGCTATTCTAGGCCCTGGGCACATAGCAGTGAACAAATGAGGTCCCTGTCTTCATGGTGCCTATTTTCTGGTGAACTCCTATATTACACATATCTCCTGATGAAGACATGTTCTTATTCTTTTATCTAAATGTCTTTGTTTTTATCTAAAATTATTTGGTATTTGAATGGTCAAAAGCAAGCAACCATTATTAGGCTAGCTGTTTCTTTCTTTTTTTTTTTTTTTTAAAGATTTTATTTATTTATTCATGAGAGATAGAGGCAGAGGCAGAGGGAGAAGCAGGCTCCCCGCGGAGCAGGGAGCCCGATGCGGGACTCGATCCCAGGACCCTGGGATCATGACCTGAGCTGAAGGCAGACGCTTAACCGACTGAGCCACCCAGGCGTCCCAGGCTAGCTGTTTCTAAGAGTACCCATCGAAATACTTGTCTTTCTGTTCGTAGCAGATGGAGACCTGCGTCCATTGCTGCTCAACTTAATTAGGTATAAACATATGGGGAAATAATTGGGTGATTTAGGTAGAAACAAAATCAGGGAAATCAGAACAACGTTTTCTTTAAGTTGCAGATTTTTCTTATAATTAAAGCAGATTTAACATCACTTGTGAGTGCTGGTTTTTCAAACACCATAATCATTCTTTTGCCTTTCCATGTCACCATTAACTTAGAGACAAGGATCTGTTGTCTAAAATAGGCTCAGCAAGCACACACTATAAAAGTGTAAAAACAAAACAAAAAGCTTATGAGATTGAATCTAGCAATAATTTTTAAAACTTGCATAGAAAAATTTAGTATCTATTTTTCTTGACCAAATAAACAATGCATGCTCATTTTAAGATGAAAATAATATAGAAATGCATAAATCAAAAAGTGCTATGCATGCAGCATTACAGTATTTATATGCCTAAGTAATTGCTCTTTTTATGATTTATGTATGGTTATAGAACATTGATTAGTCTCATCAGATTGTTTGACCAGCTAGCATATTTCTCACTTTATAATACTAACAGCTTCTAGAACAACAATTGATAAATTTAAAACTAATTTCTAGAGAGGATATCCAATGCTGAATAGGAATTCCACTTAAAAGCATGGTTCTTAAAACATACATTTTTATTTAATGTCAGTGCAATCCTGACGAAACAGAACAAGACACTTACTATTTGTTTAGAGAATCATAGGATGTCAGTATCAGAATCTCATAGATCATCCAGTGCAGTGGGCAGGAGAGTAGAGTGTAAACAAGCCCCCAGGTGAATTCTGATACACACTGAACACACACAGATCACCCTGAGAATTACCGATTTGCTCTGACTCCATCATTTTGTAGATAAGAAAACTGAGGTCCAAGAAAGTAAAGAAACCTTCCAGGTCACACATATAGGGAATGGTGGAGGTCAGACAAGAACAGAACCAAAGTGTTGTGACTCCTAATCTGCTCTTTGTTCTACTGCACTAAGCCACATTAGAAGACACCTTTTGCACATTAGTGTAGAACAACCCAACTTCATTTTGCTCTCCCAAGATTAAGTTGTTCAAACAAGTCTTTATTGTATCAGAAACTCTTATTAAAACAAAGAACCTCAAAGTTTCGCATTATTAGTGACAGATTTCTGGTCGTTGTTGTGGTTGTACATTTTCTTCGGGAAAGTAGAGAGGGAAGTTTAACCAAGACCTAAGCTAAAGTATCATTATTACTTGACAAATTAATCAGTATGTATGTTTTAAAGTTTAGAGTGAGAGAAAAATAGCAGTTGGATGAACCACACCCCCCACCCACCCACCTCCAGCCATACACACACACACACACACACACACGCACAGTGGTGATAATGGTGTTCTTAATATCCATGTTAAGTTAAGTGGCTCTTTACAAAAACGTTTAGGGAAATAGATCACTGAGTGTGCCGCCCTCAGTAGGAAGACAACATGTCATTTCAAGTCCTTTCTCTGTGGCTGAGTCACAGAACTGCCACGATGGTCTCCAAAAACCGTGTCTCCAGCCCTCCATGGCCAGGGAAAAGGTCACCAACGACACAGAGCTCAACAGTTTGGAGAAGTAGGTGAAAGGGAGAATGGGACGTCTGCAGTGTAATTGCAGTCTCTTTGAACACTCATCTAAGCTGAAACCTTTTCTTCCAAGGCAACCTTTCCCCTGCATTGAGCTCTGTTAAACAGAGCTGGCATTTTAGTGAGGCTAAATCTGGTGTTTCTGCCATGAGCGGAGAGGAACATCAAAACATTCAGCTCTGCCTTCCTTTATTTTACAAGAATTTGGGGTCCAGGATACCTTTACTAAATGTGTGCCCACCTCTAAAGCCATGAGGAATCATTTTGTTCTGATGGACCCTTGGCACAGTATTGACCAAAGATAATGACACAAATTACGGAAGATGTATTCTCTTAAAATACATCTTAAAATACGTTAAAAAAAATACAGTACCCTTAAGTAATATACAACTTAAAAGATTACAACTGACATTGATTGACTCCTGCTGCTTGCCATGCATTGTCCATAGTCGCCACGCTTAATTGCATTACATACATAATCTCATTTAATCCTCACAAGTCTATTACATGGATGCAGGTTTACACTTGAGGAAACTGAGGCTTGGGAGGTGAACAACCTGGCCTAAGGCCCATAGTCAGCAAGTGACAAAGCTGGAATTCAAACCCACATTTGTAGGACAACAACGTCTGTGCTTTTGATGCTCTGCTTTCAATGCCCTAATTTGATTCACATCGCAGCACAAAGACTTACAGGACACATCCTAACATAATTTGACATTCATTCGACAAATTTGTAATTAGATGCACAGTGTTGACCCAAATTAATTAACGAAATCTTCTTTGCATCAAATTCTGAATCATTCCAAGCTGGAGTTCCCCTGATGATATCACAAAAGAGCCTCTGATGACCCCAAAGAAGAATCACACGGTGGAAGTTTCCACAAATGCCAACTCCTTGGTGTTGAGTGGAGACAGATTGGTAGCAAATACACTAAATGAGTCAATGGCTTTTTTCTTTAGGTAGCTGAATATTTCCCCCCAGCATCAAACAAATATTCTCATTGCAATGGCTTAACAACTTAAATGGAAATAATATGTATTTTTTTCTTCTAAAGAAGAGAACATATCCTGAGCTTAATCTTGGGCCACAGTGAAGACGCATGCTAAAAGTGTGGCTGTTTTCTGCGCCATTGACATCATACCCACCTTTTGCCTTACTTGTCTTTAGACAGTGTGACTCTGCTGTCATTTTTTGTCATACTGTATTGCATCTGACGCTTTTATTCAATAACCCGAACTACAGAGCATTCTATGATGTTGTTTTAATTAAGCACAAAATTAAGTATGTTATCAAGAAAAAATGAAACCGAAAGAAGCAAGTCAAGATCGCAACCCAGAGTCTTCTGCTGGGGTCACAGTTGCTGATAAAAGATGCAAAATGCCCACGTCAGTCAGTCCTGGCTACCTTTTCACCTGAAGATCTATGAAATGGGGTGGCTGGAAGCCCCTTTCAAGTGTTATTAGAATAATTTTGCATCCTCAAGCAGGCAAACGCTAATCACGCCTTTCTTACATTGCTCATTTTACATTGCTCGTAAGGTAAGCCTCTTGAAAAAAGGAAAAGAAAAAAGAAATCTGACTAATGGAACAAAATGTACATTACAGCCTAGTGGCAGTATACTTTCTCAGTCTTATTAAAATGATGGCTCAGTTTTGAGTAAAGATTAATTACTTGATTGTGGTTCATACGCAGTCTGGCCAACTTAATTCATAAATGAGAGACTGGTTGTTTTTATCATACTCTTCACTTCCTAGGTTACTTCATTCCCTAAGTTTTATAGAAATGAATATTTTTAAAAAGCTGCATGATCTTTGTCTTTCACCCACTCAACATCTCTCTGAATTAAATAGCTAATATTAGTAATTATATGTAGTCTTTCCGAGTGACCTTGCTGGCCTATTTTTGACAGTGTGCTCTTGCCTCCCTCATGGCTTGCCATGATGAGTTCTTGGTAAAATTATCCTTTCTGACAAGTTTAAATGAAGCAAGTTAGACTTTTAAAAACTAGCTGTCTGTATAAGCTTGACCACTTTGTTCTATTTGGTGCTTGGAAAATCAGGTGCTGGGTGAATATTTTTCAATTGCGTCTGTAGCTTAGTTTTTCGCTCCTACTCTCAGAAGAGATCAATCTTAATCCTATTCTAACCACATGTCGTTTTCCAAAACTAAAGCTATATGCCCCCAAAATCTTTGCCTTCTTTCGTGTGGCAGATGACATCTTCCATTGACAGTGGATAATAAATTTACACTCAATCCACATGTGAAAACGGAACACGTAAGCATGCAGTACAATTCAAAGTGACAGTCTTTTCTTTTTCCTCCAGCCTCAGTGATGCAGAATAACAGTTATAACTTAACATTCTTTTTTTGGGGGGGGGTCTTGAATGGAAAGAAAAGAACAAGAGAAGGCCACCCTCAAACTAGACAACAAGTAACAAAAGCCCTAGAGCAAACCACAGTTCTTAGCAGACACCCTCCTGAGTTTCCCAGGACATAGCACTGAGGAAGACTGAATCCTCCAATAAGACACATCACACACTTCAGTGGCTCCTGGCTAACCCAGCCACACTATCTGTACCAAAAATCAGATTTAACACACTGTCCTCCTTAGCCCCAGTGCAATTTTATTTCCAGTTCGGCCAGCCATAGCTCTGCAAAGCATCAGTAAACTCTTTAAAAAAAAAAAAAAAGTATAAGCTTAAATCCTGGGCCATCCATCAGTCATACCCCTTGATTTAGGATTATACCCAGCAAGGTATATTCTGTTGGAGGTGCCCACGGCAGTATCCATCCCAGGGACATTGAAATGGAAGTAGAAATGATTGCATGGGTAACTTACCAGCTCCTGAGTCTGAATGGCTGCAGCAGCCCCAGTGCTTTACCTGATCCCTTGCTCTCTCTGTCTCTCTCCCTCTCTCTCTCCCTCTTTCTCTTGTGTACAGATTGCAGGGAACTTAAAGAACTCGCAGGGACAATGTTTCAAATGACTTAAGAAAGAGAACAGGAACAATACTTCGTTCTCTTTTTCTCAGATGAGTACCTTCGGGAAGAAGGAAGGAAGGGAGGGGAGAGGGAGGAAGTCAACAACCCTTTGCTTTCCTGAAAAAAAATAAGGAAACAGAAGATAGACATCTCATTTTCTCTTAAACAAAATGTTGGAAGGGGCAAAAAAAAAAATCTTTGAAAAAAGGAATTCCTCAAATATGCTCTCCCCCCACCCCCACCCCAAGAGTTTTAAAGAGATGAAAAGCCTTACTGGCCTGTCCTGTCCAAACAAATGGTGTTCCAGAAAGGCAGGCTCTCCTGAGCTTGTAGCCTCTGGTATCTGGTTTGCAGAACTGACACAGCCAAAAGGGAACAAATCATTTCGTGTTGCCTCTGAGCAAAGGAACGGTTGGTCTGTTGTGCTAACCGAGGCAAACCTGCAGCGTATGAGGCTGGGCAGGGTGCCGGTCAGCCAGGACATTTGGCTCTTCTTGGGCACTTTGAAACACCAGCGTTGCAGCAATTTTGTAGCCTGACTCTAGATCCTTAGAATTCTTCCAGGAGCAAAGCAGATTTATGCACTGGTTCCTGAGCTCTCTGCAGCCAACACCAAGTCAAGCTTCCATCTTTGCTGATATTTAAAAAAAAAAAAACAAAAAAAAACCACTTGCCAACACTGCCATTGGACATAGTTAGCTCATGTTGGATTTAGTCACCTCTGGAAAACTGAAAGGTGATTTCTCGTTTGTTTTCACAAAATACGGTGGAGCAGCATAGGTCTTAGATAAGTCAGCCAATTGTTGAAAAGGGAAGGGGAGGCTGACTAGGAGGAGCAAAGACATGGAGGGAATATCCTTGAACAAGTGAGAGGTGCTTGGCAGTTCAGTGGGTCGGCGTGAGCTCTGTTTGGAATAATTGTGCTCTGATTGTGTTGTGGATCTTGTGCCTTTCATTCATCTGGTTAAGACCATTTTACCACAAACAGGAACCAGCAGTTATGTGGACCTTTGTGGCAGCGGAAGAAAAACCAGCTTTAAGGTACTTCCTTATTTCACTCAGCTGTGAAAAAATGGGGTGGAGAGTCACACCTGATCACAAGGAGCAATTAAAGTGAATTCAGGGAAAGAGAGATTCTGATTCAGTCTCTCTGAAAGACTTTTATTGGGTTCAGTGGTGAATAAGGTTACAGTTTTATCCCCACAGTTTTCTACCCCCATTAACTTATCTATCTGTCTATCCATCCATCCATCCATCTGAATATGTGTGTGTATATCAAAGAGAACACGAAGAGACTGTTACTCAGTAGGTTTATAAGAGCCAGAACAGAGTCTTCTTCCTTGCATTCCCCATGGCAGCCCTTCTGGCACAACATACAGATTTCTGGCATGGGTCCCCCAACCCCATGGACACATGAGAAAACTCACACCCAGAGAGAAGAGTCTGTCCCACTTGCCCGAGGTCACACACATCAGTGGCAAAACCCAA
>NC_138375.1:92369022-92384125 GCF_054177405.1 Leptonychotes weddellii | reverse complement strand
TGATGGGTATTGAGGAGGGCACGTTCGGCATGGAGCACTGGGTGTTATGCACAAACAATGAATCATGGAACACTACATCTAAAACTAATGATGTAATGTATGGGGATTAACATAAGAATAAAAAAATTAATTAATTTTTTTAAAAAAGCCTATTTTGGTCACTGTGCAAAGAATGGATTTTAGAGGGACAAGAATGGGAGCAGATTAACAGTTGTAAAGTCTCATCTAAATTTGATCATGCCATTAAGAGCTTATCTGGAAATGCAAGTGGGCATGTTAATGCCTAGGGAGGTCATGGGATGATAAGATTTGAGAGCTATGCTGATATATTGTATGACAAGAGGATATTGGAAAATCAATATTGATAATGCCTGTCACACAAACAGCTGACTTATGAAAGATTCTTACTCCTGAATGGCAACACCTTCTACCACGTCCTCACCCTCATCCTCAATTTTCAGAGCCTCCAACGCTGAGTACCTACCTGCCTTGCTCCACCCCAACTGCCTGGTCTGCTTGTCTTGCTGTCACTGCCCTAAGGTGTATCCCCATGCCTAAATTTCTTAACATTCACCCAACAAAGTTCCTTTTCCTCTAGCATACAGCCAGTGCTGTTACTGAAAACTAGTGGCATCAGACCTGGCCCAGGAGTGGTAAGTTTGAGGGAAGAAGTAGAACTCAGTGTTTGAACTACTAGGGTTGGGGAAAATGTGCTCTAGGTATTCCATGTTAGAATCCGGGCTGAAATTTTCTAAGGAATTCTGTTATATGTGATAGATTGGTAGCATTAGGATTTAGTTCCAGCATATAATGGGTCTTATGGACTGGCCCGTAGACTTAATCACCAAGGAACATGTGCTTTCTATGGGAAAGTGCATTCTGAGCTCCAGAAATCTGGTACAAGCAAATGGGCATTTTTAATTTAAGGAATGGCAGTAGTTGCATTAAAAAGAAACTGTGGGTTCATTATTTTGCTAGAGATGGGCAAGCATTCTCCTCCAGTATTCATTTCCAAAATTCCATAGAGCTCATCCTTTCGGTCTTCCTCCACAGTGGTCACAAAGGCTTTTTTCTCCACGTACAGGTTCTCTCCAGGCATCCTAAAATTGTATATGGCTGTGGCACACAAGGGACAAGAAATAACTCTCTTTATATTTATAAATTGAATCAAATATGATAAAGCTGGCTTAACAATTCTATATCCTTTTTCATGGCTCTCAGGCCCTTCCTTAGGTTGTAACTTTCACAGTCCTAGGAAAAGCACTGAGACTTGATGTATGTTGGCTGATTCATGGTCCTCTCATTGGTGGCTGATTGTGCTCGTGGCTCTAGTCCCTCAGTGCCAAAATCTGTACAGGAACATCCACCAAATATTCCAAGACCATATTTTTTTTTTTTAAGATTTTATTTATTTATTTGTCAGGGGGAGAGAGAGAGAGAGAGGCAGGCAGAGGGAGATGCAGGCTCCCTGCTGAGCAAGGAGCCCGATGCGGGACTTGATCCCAGGACCCTGGGATCATGACCTGAGCTTAAGGCAGATGCTTAACCGACTGAGCCACCCAGGTGTCCCTTCCAAGACCATATTGACTAATGCCCAGATCTCTGGTTACCCTTGGTAACTCTACAGCCCTACGTAGGTAACCCCAAGTTTGCTACTACTCTATGAAAACCTACACCCTGTCTCATTTCCTGATCTTCTAGGATCCGACTCACACTGGTGGGCAGGCTTTTCTCTCCCTCAACCCCATTGCTACATCTTTCAGCCTCCTTGGACCTAGAACAGTGATAAATCCATATATTAAATCAACCACAAATCAGTGCCCCCTTCATAAGACAAGAGGGCGTGGCAAGGAGCATGACAAATTGAAGGGTCCATGTCCCATCTAAAGTGTTTTGTGACCATGTGAGAACATAGGCCTAATGTGACTGGATCATCTTATTTTTAAAAAATAAGAAATCTGAATTTTTATGTGGAATCTCTTGGTTTTAAGATTTTAGAACTGAAAACGTTGTTTTTAAAAGATAGTAAGGAATTATTAATTTGAGGGGGATGATAATGATATGGTGGTTTTGCTTTTAAAATTTATAGGGAAGTATTAGCAGGTGAAACGTGATTTGTTTTAAGATTCTACAAAAAAATAAATTTTATATGAGGAAGGAACCTAAATTTGATCGTTTTAAAATATGTCTATAAGGTCTTTGATATTCCTCTTTTGAAGAGAAGATGGAGCCCAATTTTCCATCCTTTGAGATCTAATCACTTAGACTTAGTGATTTGTTTCTAAAAATAGAAAAAGGCAGATATGCTGGGGAGGGACTTAGAAGACTGGTCATAAAAGGCATTAAGGTTTCTTCTTCATTCACCCTCTCTTAGATTGCTTGCTCTGGGGGAAGCAGTCTAGATGCCATGTCATAAGGACACTTAAGTAACCTGTGGAAAGGACCACATGAACAGAAACTGAGGCCTCCTCTAACAGCCCTGTGAGTGCACCATTTTGGCAGTGGATCATCCAGCCCAGTCAGGCCTTCTAATGCCACATTCTGATGACAGTCTCATGAGAGCTCTTGAGCCAAATTACCCAGCTAAGTTCTTCCTGAATGCCTGACACATTGAATCTGTGAAGTAATTCATATTTGTGCTTTTGAAGCCACTAGGTTTGGGGGAAATTTGTTACACCCTGAACGATAATTGATATGTTAGCACCAGAGAGGCTGCTAGTTTATTTTTGGCCTTAAATTTTCAAACCCCAAATTCCAGGTGGGAATATTTGCTGGTAGCAATCACAGTTTGACTCTGAAACTCAACAAGGCTAATAACGGCCACACCCACATCCACCCCACCACCAAACAGAGGGGGTCAACTTTAAAGTATTCACACCCTAACTGCACTCTGCCTAGGATACCTGAGAGGAGAATCTACTAACGACCCCTGGTGTGGATATAACAGATTATAAGAGTTCAGCTAACCATCTGTACCATCGATTTGTTTTCTTTATTTCTCTCCTACATTTGTCAGTGAGTAGAGATGATGCCGTCAGGGGCAAATTCTCTTTTTAAGTTGTCTTTTTTTTTTTTTTTTTAATAGATTTCAAATTGCCAAGGGTTGAAAGATCAGCAGCTAATTTGTTGTATGTAGTGGCAAAATCTCCACTTAATGCTGTTTGATGAGTATCAGTTAATGCTTTGAAAACTAGGTATGGGAAATATTTTATTTTTTTAAAGAAAAAAAGAACAGAACCATTTTACCAAAAACATAATCTTAGAGACCAGTATAGATAACAGATTATAAATTTTATGGGAACCTAGATTTTCTGAGTTCATTGTTGTATCTCTAGAAGTTACCTGCCACATAGAAAATGCTCAATAGACATTTGTTGAATGAATAAATGAGTGAATGAATGAATGAATGAATGAATGAGACCAAAGAGAAGAAGCTCCATTTGAGGGGCCATTAAGCATTCTCCTTTGTCCTTCCTTCCCCTATCCCCTCTCAAATGTCATCATTGCTGAGGCATCTTTGAGGAAGCTAAGATTCCTTTGAGAAACATGGTTTTAAATGCAAGGACCAGGTGCGCCTGGGTGGCTCAGTCAGTTAACCGTCTGCCTTTGGCTCAGGTCATGATCCCACGGTCCTGGGACGGAGTCCCACATCAGTCTCCCTGCTCAGTGGGTAGTCTGCTTCTCCCTCTACCCCTCCCTCCTGCTCGTGCTCTCGCTCTTTCTTGCTCTCTCAAATAAATAAAATCTTTTAAAAATGTATTATTTATAAAATTTATAAAAATAAATAAATACAAGGACCAGGAAAAACCCCTTGGGACTAGACGTGAGGAGACCTGGTTCCCCATCCTTCCACTTACAGGCCACAAGGCCTGGCAGTAGGCTTCACTGCTCTTCTTTGGTCCTGATTTTTTCTCTCTCTTTAAAAATTCTATTTATTTCAGAGAGAGTGTACAAGCGAGGGGAGGGGCAGAGGGGGAGGGAGAAGAAGAGAGAGAGCATCTCTCAAGCGACTCCGACTCTGTACTGAGCATACTCAGCGAGAAGCCCGACGCGGGGCTCGATAACAGGACCCAAGATCATGACCTGAGTGGAAACCAAGAGTCCGATGCTCAACCGACTGAGCCACCCAGGCGCCCCGGTCCTGATTTCTTCTTCTGCAAAATGAGATAGAAGATTCCAGCCTTAATTCCAGAGGTGTCACGAGTTTTTCCAGGCTTCCCCTTCTTTTAACACCCCAAAGGAGGCAAGTCACCACTTGTGAGGCACTTTGAAGCTGACAGACCGGAGGCCTCAGAGTGATGTGGCCAGAGGCGCACAGCTTGGCAGATGACCTGATATGACTGATGTTCAAAGCAGCTGTCAGTGAATAGAAGGCAGCCTGCACAAAGGAGCCAGCCAAAAATAATGAGGGAGGTGAAAAGAAAAAAAAAAAAAAAGAAGAAGAAAGAAAGAAAAAACAGGCAGGGCAGGGCTTGGGGTCACTTGTGTTTCCTCTGGTCTCACCTCCTCCCTGTCCTCCTCCACCCAGTCCTCAAACAACCCCCTTCTGCCTCCTCCAAAAGAAAAGTTAAAAGCTTTCTTTTGGAAAAAGTATAGTTTGCTTAGACTGCTGCTGTTTACCTTTGGTAGGACAGCCATTGGTGGTGAGTTCAAACACAGGAAAAGGCCTCTGCTTACAGGAAGAGCTGCAGACAGGCCTTGGAAGACTTGCCACGATGCTGTGAGGTTGCCCCTTTCCCATCGGTGTGCAGCCCTGGGACCTGCTGCCACATCAGGCAACCAAACTGCACCGTTGCTTGGACTGCTCTACTCCTCCCTTCCCTCAGGAATATTGATCCTAAAGCGTGGAGATTGTGAGGGAATGATGGGTGGGTGGGGAGGGAAGGGGGAACAAAAAAAGAGGAAAAGAAGTTTACATCACAAGCAAGCCATAACCTCATTTCTAGTCTAGCATGGAAAACATAATTACAAGCAGCAAACTTTGGGTTTACATTTGGGAGTTTTATTTGTTTTCAGTCATTAAAATTTTCATGAACTAAAGGCACCACATCTGCCAAAATGAGGTAATAACCCTTCCCTGGAAAACTGATCTGTCTACAGCCACCTCTAGAACCCTGTGATATATTCGTAAAACGGAAGGGAAAGAATAATCTGCCCTCTTACTTTTCAAAGCACTTGCTCACGAGACCTATGCATCCTGAGAAGGGTTAGACTACAGTGTGAGAGAAGAAAATCACACTGAGGAAACAAATGCTGGCAAATGATCAAAATCTTCTGGGTCTTCCCCATCTCCCCCAAATTTCTTTCCTCTATTTCTACTTCAAAAATTCCCCTGGCTCCAAGAAGTACTAGACTTTCTGGTCAGGCCATTCGCAAGTTTACCATGAGGATCTCACTTCTCTCTTTCCCTGATTTTAGGATTATTTATGTCAAAATCTCTCTGCCTTCAGTGAGCCTGTATCATCCTGTTTCCCCTGGGAGACTTGCCCAACCAAAAGGGAAATAAAGAAAGGGCTGTTAACGTCCTCTCCAGCCACCCATCTCTGTTTTATCTGACACTCCTTGTCAGTGAGCCCCTGACATACCTGATGTGCTACATAGTGAAAAGCAACAATACCTCCACTGAAAAATTTTCCCCAGTACTCCGAGCTCACTAAACTTTGGTTGCAGTATTTTACTTGGTGTGGGATGAGTTTGTAAAAGCCCTTCAGTTCTTTCAAGATTTTTCTCTTCAGATTTCATTTTTAGCAGTTTGACACTGATATGCCTGTGCTTGCGTGTGTGTGTTTAAATCTATTCTCTGTGGGTTTGCTCTCCTTTCTAAATCTGTAAATTTAAATCTTTCTCCTAATTGGGATGTTTTTCATCTGTTCTTTTTTTTGAATATTCTTTGCTGCCCCCTTTTTCTCTTTTCTCCTTCAATGACTCCAATTGCACATATGTTAGACCTTTTGATATTGTCCACAGGTCTCTGAGGATTTGCTTATTTTTTTTAATCTCTCTTCTCTCTGTTCTTCATTTCTACCACTGTTTGCGCTATTTTAAAGTTCAGTGATTTTTGTTCTGTTCTCTTTATTTTACTGTTAAGCCCAACCAGTAGATTCTTTTTGATGTTGTAATTTTCAGTTCTAGAATTTTCATTTGGTTCTTTTTTTCAAAAAATCTTTTTTAAGAATCTCTTGCTGATATATTACTACACTTATCTGTGAAACAGCTATATGAAGAATGGTGGATACTTTTCTTAGTCCTATTTTATAACCAAGGAATCTAGAGGTTAAACAGATGTATCAAGATTGGAGAGGCAGCCATAAATAGAGCCAAGATATATAACATATAGTATATAAAATGGTGGAGGAAGATGGAGAAAAGAAAAGAACAGGGGGAAATTAATAAGTGTGGGAATGAGGTAGAGTTTACAGTTTCAAATAGGATGTCTAGGGAAGGCCTCAGTGAGAAGGTGAGGACAGAGAAAACATCTGAAAGAGGCAAGGAAATGGGTAGAGGCTTTTTTTCAGTGGGAAGAGCAAGCACCCTTAGTAGGATATATTATGTATGTATGTTATATATGATCTCTGGATCTTCCATTATATTTTTACAAGTTGGTGGGGTATAAGTTTATCATATTAAAGTCCAAAGGCCAGAAGTAGTCATGACTTAAAAATGTTTTATGAACTAATTTGTATCATACCAGATAGGGTTCTTTGAAAGGATGGATTTGATGAGTTCTCTATAATAATTTTGGTTCTGTTGGGTAAATTACATTCTTGGCATATGCAAAGTACTTTATAGGGACTAACAAATTGGTAGACATAAAGTAGAAATAAAGGACTATGAAAAATTTCCTTTCCTCTGATGACTAAATTGTAACTTCTACTCCCAGTAACTGATGACTGGGAAATTTGGACCAACCCTCCCACTAAAAAAAGAAAAAACCTAAAGAATTAGATGAAATATGAAAAACATCTTCTTAAAGGCCTCAAAATATCAACAAAGTAGTGAGGAGTTTAAAAGCCAAAATCCAGAAGAGGAGAACCCAGAGAATAGGACTGATCCTCAAATCTGATTTTGCCCTCTGGGTATTTGCCAATCCTAAAGAAATAGCTACAAAACTAACGTACTTCTGATAAATTCCTAGGGCCAGGGGCAAAAGGAAAGACCTGCAATCCACCAGAGGTGGGGATTCTAGTCAACCACCTTCTCTTTAAACTGAGATCCCAAAGAGTTACAATTTCAGGTAAGGTGAATCATGAGTAAACCAATCCCTGCACACAGTTTCCTTCTGCCTTTCTGTCAGGTGGATGGTCCAGGCAACCTTAAATGTTGAACTTGGTTTGAGTTGGAGCTAGACTGATAGCACCTCAGGTGTCTGGCAGAGACAAATGAAAATCCTTTTTGGTGGTGCCTGGGTGGCTCAGTCATTAAGTGTCTGCCTTCGGCTCAGGTCATGATGCCAGGGTCCTGGGATCGAGCCCCCAGTTGGGCACCCTGCTCTGTGGGAAGCCTGCTTTTCCCTCTCCCACTCCCCCTGCTTGTGTTCCCTCTCTCGCTGTCTCTCTCTCTGTCAAATAAATAAAATCTTTTAAAAAAAAAGAAAGAGGGCGCCTGGGTGGCTCAGTCGGTTAAGCGTCTGCCTTCGGCTCAGGTCATGATCCCAGGGTCCTGGGATCGAGTCCCACATCGGGCTCCCTGCTCGGCAGGAAGCCTGCTTCTCCCTCTCCCACTCCCCCTGCTTGTGTTCCTCTTGCTATCTCTCTCTCTGTCAAATAAATAAATAAAATCTTTAAAAAAAAAAAAAAATCCTTTTTGGAAGAAGATGCTATCATGCTAAGTCTCAAATTATTCTTGCAAATAATTTTTAAAATACAGGGCCCAACACACTGTCAAAAATAGCCAGTCATTATGGGGAAATAAAACACACTGAGCAGGAAGCAGCAGAAACAACAGACAACTCAAATAGGCCCATAAGCAGATAATGGAGATAATGTCTGTTGGAATTATTAGCCATAAACTATAAAACAATCTTGCTTTGTTTAAAGAAGAGAGAGATAAACTCTTGTTTGAAGACCCTATGTTTGAAGAAGAGGGAGAGTGAAAGGTAATATCTTAAGATATAAGAGCTGAGAATATTTAGAACTAATGAAAGACATCTTTCCATAGATTCAAGAAGCCTAATAGAGTCTGCACAGTATATTTACACAACACTCCCACGCACATTATAGTAAAACCATAGGAAGCCAAAAAAACCCTGAACGGTCTATACACCATATATTTAAAGCAGCCACAGGGGAAAGTGTGTATTGTCTTCAAAGATAAATTGACAGCTGACTTCTAAAGTCAATAATGGAAGTCAGAAGACAGTAAAATGATATTGTGAACATGCTGAAAGAAATTAATTGCCTACTTAGGATTCTATTCCCAGTACATACATACATACATATATATATATATATAACAAAGATGAATGAAAACTTATTTTAAATGAGAGAGTTTGGGAAATTCTAAAAGATGTGTTTCAAGATAAAGTAAAATGATCCAGATGGCAAGTCTGAGATGCAAGAAAAAATGAAGAGAAAAAACAAAACAAAAAACAACCCACAAAAAACCCAATAGAAGTATCTTGTGGAATTTAAAAATTAGATAAAATTTAAAATACTGTTAACAATGGCAAGAGTTGGGATGTGGGTTAAAATGTTCTTATGTTTCTGAATTGTATAGGCCAATAATAAAGATCAGTATTTATATTAGATTTGAATAAGTTTAACAATGCAAGGTTAAAGATATAATAAATAGCAAAAAAAAAAAAAAGTTTTAAGCTAACCACTAAAAGAAGAGATAATTAATGTAAATCTTCTAAAATAGTAAAGGGGAAAAAATAATAAATATTAGTCAATCCAAAAGAAGTCAGAAAACAAAAGAAGAATTATTGAAGAGGAGGATATGTTGAAATCGAGAAATAAGATGACAGATTAAAACTCAAATATATCAGTAATTACATCAAATGAAATGGACCAGGGTTACTGTTGCTTAGCAAATGCACATGGGAGGATTGTGAGGAATAGGAGAGCGCACTGGGCTGAGGGTAGAAGGCCTGAATTCAGGTGCTGGTTCAGTCATCAGCTAACCATGGAGTTCTGAGCAGTTTTCTGGACCTGAGCCCCCCCCCCCCCAGGAAATGAGGATATTAGGTTGGATAAAGAGTGAGCTTCATTCAGCCCTTACAGACATAGACACTGCTCTCAAGACCTCTTTTCTTAGGTCCCAGGTCTTAAGATAGCCTCTCGTTGCTAAGGGCTTGTCACATTCCTGGAAGGAAGCGTCGCCCTCTACTGAGATAAAATTGAATTCTCTTAAGCTTCTGTCATCTACTGGGCAAGATATCTGAGGTGGCATATGGGAAAGGCATATCTTAGGGGTAGAGAGGCCTTAGTTAAAGGTGAAATAAGTGCC
The DNA here is from genome assembly GCF_054177405.1 of Leptonychotes weddellii. Taxonomy (NCBI): domain Eukaryota; kingdom Metazoa; phylum Chordata; class Mammalia; order Carnivora; family Phocidae; genus Leptonychotes; species Leptonychotes weddellii. The sequence continues at coordinate 92,374,678 of NC_138375.1, read as the reverse complement.
CCTTTAAATGACAGTTCACACCCTTGCCAAAATCTTCAATGATCATTTACTTGAGTTAGCAAATGAAAAATGCAACTCATGGGTCTCTAAAGAAGAGGGGGCAGAACTTCCAAAGCTATTTATATTTAACCTCCCCATAAGAAATTTAGATTTATCAACACTTAATAGACCTAATGACACGGATGCCTTCCCTTAGTCCGTATGCAAGATGGTCACAGTTCACAAACAGAGCTGGAGTTACCCTGAGGGAAAACTGGGAATTCCTTGCAGGGAAGTGGGTGACCCTTCCAACATCATTCCTTCATTGGCTTTCAGTGTGTTGCAACCTAACATAGCTTGTATGTTCCCAACTAATAATTTGGACATTTGGCTTAAAAGGATTCCTGCCAAAAAAAATTACAAATTGAGTAGAATATTAATAGTGCAAACTGAAGCAAAGAACAAGAAAACAGCACAGCTGACATTTTTCCCATTCCTTCAACCATATTACAAAGTAAAAACAATGATAATGATTTGATCAGATCTGCAAAGAAGCCTGCCAGAAATACTAAACAAGATCAAGAAGGCTTTTGGAAATACAGATTTATACCCTATGTCATTAGGGAAAACCTTAAGTAATATCAACTGATATCAGCTCCTGATAGAATGGGACCATCATTAATTAGTAGAAAACCTTGAAGTATGTTTTACTACATTTTTTCCATCCTTTTAAAATTTCTTTTGTGTGTGTCTTATAATGAACGAATATCGCTTGTGTGTACAATTACTAAACAAACAACTAGACAAACAGAGTTGTATGCTCAAATAGTGGTGAAGGGGTGGGGGGAGTGAGGGCAGGAGGGGGGATTATATGGACAAAGGAATCTGGAGGCCTCAGGCCTAGTTAAAAACCAGATCCCTGGGATTGACCTTGAGAGAGTGCATCCTAGGGCTCCCTGGGAACTGAGCAGCCTTGGGTCCTTGGACTGTAAGGGCTGAGTCCTGTGGTGTGATGGCTCTGAAGGCCGACAGAGACCCCAGTTCCAGTCTGGGGGTCTCTTTGCAGGTGGGACATTTCTAGCCATGGCTGAGAGGTCAGACACAGCGACTTCAGCCCCAGCTCCCTGGTTGGAGGTGTTGTCCCAGCACCCTGCTTCACTCAGAGAACCTGGTCCACCATGATGCAGAGTTCACTTGGCCCCCATTTCCAAAGGAACTCTGACAGGACCTAGTTTCCACAGGCCCCATGACTCCAACTTTCCAAACCTTTGCTGTTTTTGATTTTAAGAAGAGATTTTTCCTTCTGTTTCTGAATCAGTGTGATTTTGTAGTTTATAATAAGAAATACATATATATTTGGTCTTACTCTTCTGTTTCTGTTGGAATTTCCTTCGTGATGAGAGCTAAAAATGTGTCCTTTGTTATGTTAATGAGGTAACTAAGGGGATATCCCCTAAGGACAGAAGCTGGTTGCCAAGGGAGCTAACCATATGATTAGAGCCTTAGAACTTTCAGTCCCACTCCCAGCCCCAGAGAGAGGAAAGGGCCTGGAGGCTGAATCAATAGCCAATAGTCCAGACTGGGGAGAATGTGCCCCTGGAGAGGGCATGGTAGCTCTGCCCCCTGTCCCCACACCCTCCCCTGCGCTGCTTTTCCATCTGGCTGTTCCTGAGTTGTATCTGTTTATACGAAACTGGTAATCTAGTGAGTGAGTGAACTAGTTGTCCTGAGTTCTGTGAACCACTCTAGGAAATTAGTTAAACCTGAGGTGGTGGGGAGTCACGGGAACCTCTGATCTACAGCAGCTTGGTCAGAAGTATAGGTGACAATCTGGACTTGTAATTGGTGTCTGAAATGGGGTTGGGGGACAGTCTTGTGGGACTCAGTCCTTACCCTGTGGGAACGGACGCTTTCTTCAGGTGAATTGTGTCAGGGCTGAGTTGAACTGTAGGACACCCAGCTAGCTGGTATCCCAAGAATTGCTTGGTGGTATATGGAAACACCACCCGCCACACACACACATTGGAATTGGGTCCTGAACTCTTTAGTATGATATCTATTTTTTAATGTTTTCTATTCCATTTGTATCACCATTTCTATGTGCTTGTATTATTAGAGAGAAATACTCTTGTGATTACTTTACTGTCTCATCTCACAGTCTTTGGACATTCACTTGAAAGACTGACCAGCTGAAGCCCAGACATGTTAGTGGGACTTGGCAGGTGCCAGAACAAGGTATTATTAAAGCCAAGTTCCCTGGTTAGGATACAGTACTCTCTCCACTTTATCACATTGAGCTATGGGATTTTATTTGCTTTGTCTTTTTATGTAAAATGATTTATTAAGCTTCCGTAGCCTGGGATAGAAACATAATAACATCTCATTTGTATTTCAGACTAAAGCAGCTCAGTTGGGATAGAGGAATGTGTAGGGGCCCTGTGCCCTCTGCCCGAATTGTCCCAGAACGCTGGGGGTTATTTGGTCCACAAGAGCCCTTCCTGCTGTTGTGCTGGTTCTTCTCTCCCCGACAGATCTCTCACTCCAGACTACTCCAAGTCTTTCAGTATCCAGTTATGTCGCCAGTGAGCGGCTCAGCATGGACTTTGTGACCCAATTCTGGCCAGTTAATCCTGAGAGCAAGGGGAGAGGTGGGATAGGAGACCTCTGGGAAAGATTGTCTCACTCTTAATAAGAAAGATAAGAAAGGAATCCTCCTCTTTGTTTACTCTGGATATTAAAAATGTCTGGATGTAACTTTTGGGACTTCTACAGTTATATATTGACCTTGAGCTGAGCCAGATGAGAGTGGAAAGGTGAGAAGGAATGAAGCCTAAGGATGCCATTGAACATCATTAACAACCCTAGCATTTCCCAGCCTCTGTTATCTCTGCAAGATAATACATTTCTTTATTATTTATTCCACTTTGAGCTGAGGTTTCTGTTACCTGAACACTGAAGCATCCTAACTGATAATACCTGCTTCCAAATGGCTCCAGCAGTAAGATTGGAGTTATCTAGACGAGTGTTGTCCAATAGAAATGCAATGCAAGCCACAAATGTGGGCCACATATGTCATTTAACAATTTCTAGTTGCTACGTTAAAATGAAATTAATTTTAATAATGTATTTTAAACCTACTATATGCAAGATATTATCATTTTGACATGTAGCCGGCATAAAAATTAAGATATTTTATGATATCTTAACACAAAATATAACACAAACCCTAAGAAAAATTTTTTAAATTGGACTTTATCAAAATTAAAACTTTACCTTCTTTGGAAAATAACATTAAGAAAATGAAAAGACAAGTCACAGTCTGGGAGAAGATATTCATGATGCATATATCTGATGAAGGACCAAAATATATAAAGAACTCCTACAACTCAGTAAGAAGAAGACAAGTAATCAATTAAAAATAGGCAGGTTTGAGCAGTCACTTCACAAAAACAGACATATGAATGGCAAATAAGCACATGAGAAGATTCTCAACACACTGATCATCAGAAAAAGCAAATTAAAATCACAGTGAGATATAACTACCAAGCCTGTAGAATGGCTAAAGTGAAGTATACTGAAAATACTATGTATTGGTAAGATTATGGAGCAACCAAATTTCTGACCCATTGTTGGTGGGCACATTTTATTATATGTAAATTATATCCCAGTAAAGCTTTAAAAAAAGAGATAAGCCAATGAAGTTTCAGAGTAATGGCACATGATTTAAAGCAAAAGCAAAAAAATTACAAAGGAATAATGGAGTTATTGCTAATATTTCAAGAGGCACTATCTAAATCTTTGCTGTATTTCTTCATTCAATCTTGGAAACAGAGCCTATGAGATAGGTATAATTATCTCCATTTTAGAGCTGGGCAAACTGAAGCTTGTAGAGATTTAGTGGTCAGTCCGGGGCTAGGGACAGTATCTAAATAAACTCTTAAGCATTAAGCAAAAGTAACTAAAATTAGAATTAAAACAAGATTAAATGTGGTAGGGCGCCTGGGTGGCTCAGTCGGTTAAGCGACTGCCTTCGGCTCAGGTCATGATCCCAGGGCCCTGGGGTCAGGTCCTGTGTTGGGCTCCTTGCTCAGTGGGGAGTCTGCTTCTCCCTTTCCCTCTGCCCCTCCCCCGCTCATGCTCTCTCTCTCTCTCTCAAATAAGTAAATAAAATCTTAAAAAAAAGATACCATCGGGGCGCCTGGGTGGCTCAGTCGGTTAAGCGACTGCCTTCGGCTCAGGTCATGATCCTGGAGTCCTGGGATCGAGCCCCGCATCGGGCTCCCTGCTCGGCGGGGAGTCTGCTTCTCCCTCTGCCCCTCCCCCCTCTCATGTGCTCTCTCTCTCTCGTTCTCTCTGTCTCAAATAAATAAATAAAAATCTTTAAAAAAAATAAAAAATAAAAAAAAATCTTTAAAAAATAAATAAAAATAAAAAAATAAAATCTTTAAAAAAAAAAAGATTAAATGTGGTAAAAGAAGATGGCAAAGCAATGCCATCTGCAGCAATGGCTTCCAAGTATGGGTGGCAATTCTGGTTTTGGCTCTATTGCTCTATCCTCTTCACTTTTTTTCACTTACAGAAGAGAATAGAATAATATCTCCTTAGAGATTTATGGTCAGGACCAAATAAAGTACCTAGCACACAGCATGCACTAAGATATATTTATTTTTTTCTTCTTCCTAATGGAAAACAATATATTTCATATTCTGATAGAAAGTTAACCCTTAGGTTATATTGCAGTCTTGAGTCCAGAACAAACTTGAGATCACCTTTGGTCTCGATTTTGAGTATTTATATAGATGTCCCCATTTACATTCATCCCCCAATCCCAAACAAAACCCCACCTCCATATAAATTGTTCCAAAAGTGAGAAATATTTATTCTAATTAAACCTTGATGTTTGAGAGTAATCAAAACATACTCACATGATTTCAGGGTCTAGGTGCAAATATAGGAAGAATCTGGGTTTGGTTAATCAGAAGACACTCCCTTTGAGCACAGAGGTGAGTAGAAGTTACAAAGAATGAAGTAGAAAGCAGGTTAAGTGGATTCTGCAAAAATTCAAATTGAACCCAGTGCTCTTCCCTAATGCACTTCTATTTCTGGTTCTACCAGGCTCAGCCCTGTAAATCTCTGATTTGCTTTGTCTGTCCCATCCCTCTAGATCTGGCTGTCATGTCCTTTGTATGCCTATGTGTCAGGACAAAGGCCATTTCCCTACTAAGAGGATCCAGCAATTAGGTGAACATACGTGACAGCAAAAGAAAACCAGCCTTCAGTTAATGTCTCCATTTCTCCAAATTTTGAAAAATAAAATGGGGTGTGGAGTTACACCTGACAGCACGGAGCTACTAAAGTGAGTCAGGAGTAGGAAAAATTCTGATCCAGTCTCTAGGGGTGTGTGTGTATGTGTGTGTGTGTGCCTGCGTGTGTGTGAGAAAGAGACAGAGAGAGAGAGAGGGAGAGAATGAGAACGCAAAGAGACTGTTACTCAGTAGGTTTATAAGAGCCAGAACAGAGTCTTCTTCCTTGCATTCCCCATGGCAGCCCTTCTGGCACAACATACAGATTTCTGGCATGGGTCCCCCAACCCCATGGACACATGAGAAAACTCACACCCAGAGAGAAGAGTCTGTCCCACTTGCCCGAGGTCACACACATCAGTGGCAAAACCCAA
>NC_138375.1:92161058-92368522 GCF_054177405.1 Leptonychotes weddellii | reverse complement strand
TCTGCATGGAGCACTGGGTGTTGTGCACGAACAATGAATCATGGAACACTTCATCTAGAACTAATGATGTAATGTATGGGGATTAACATAAGAATAAAAAAAAAAAAAAAAGATTCACATGCCTGAGAAGCAGCAACATGGAGGCAACTTTCTGATGTCTTATTCTGCATGGGACTGTGGGCACCGTGGAAAGGATGCACATGCCATTTTCTGCCTGGGTGCTGCCCATCACTGGCCTGTGTCCGGGATGATGAAGCTGCATCTCACATGGTCCCAAGCCCTTCTTCAGTTCTTCTTCTCCTCCAAAACTTCCAACTCTAAGGCATATTGGGGGTGACTTTAGGAATCAGGTGCAAGCTTCGGGGACATCTGGAGTCGTGGCTGGGCCTGGGTCCTTCTGTTCCGTAGAAGGCCCCAAGCAGAAGCAGCCTCACTTTCCCCATTTGAGAGCCACGAAGACAGTGTGGCTTCATCCTCCCTCTGTCCCTAGAGGCCCTACTGTGAACAAAAGGAAGAGGCATAGCAAGTTCAGTGAGTGAATGAGTCCTCCATAGTGAGATTCCTGGAGGATATCTTACTTTTCCACTTACAATAATCCTTAAACTATCTTAATAAGCTTTCCAACATTTCAGTTCATTTCATTTATCTTCTTCAGATAAGATGGAAAAAAGTTTTAAAATTACCTCCAGGCTCTTTGCATCAACTAGATAGGGAGGTCTGAGAGAGGTTAATACCTTGCAGCCTAATCTTTCTCTGGTATCCCATCAGGGCAGTTGTGATCTGTTAAATATCAACAGGATGACTACAGGTCTCCTGGAAGGAGTTATCAACTAATTTCAAACTAGAGATAAAAGCCTGTGAAATATGCAAACGCTCATTCTAATTAAATAATTTACTCAACAAATTTTGTTCAAATGTACTTTCCCCATTTAGAGCAAGTTCTTTCCAATATCCCAAGGAGAGATGGCAAGATGGGTGATGAGTAAATCTTTAGTGATCAAATTTGGTGATTATCTGCTCAGGGATGGTGTGGCAACAATCTGTAGGATTATTAAAAGAGGACTTTAATGATTTTTTTAAAATCATATTTTAGTTTCTGCCCCATCCATTCCAGAAATCCTTTATAAAGAATTGACTCTAGACCATACCAGAGTAGTAAGAGGCTCTCACTGCTTCCATCCTGGTCCAAGCTGTGAGGCATTCTACAGTTTTTTTGGAGGTCGGGACTTGGGAGACAATGCCATGAAAGTTTGCATATATGGGACTTCCAACCATATGGAGGAGTTCCGGCAAAAGAGGTCAAGCTGGGTGCCTGGGTGGCTCCGTCAGTTAAGTGTCGGCCTTTGGCTCTGATGGTGATCCTGAGGTCCTGGAATTGAATCCCGGCACGGCACGGGGGGTGGGGGGTTCCCCAATCAGCGGGGAGTTTGCTTCTCCCTGTGCCCCTCCCCGCCCTCCCCGCTGGTGATCTCTCTCACACTCTCTCTCTCAAATGAATAAATAAAATCTTTTTTTAAAAAAGAAAAAGAGGTCAAGATGGAAAATAGTATTATAAGAAAGGGTTCCAAGGAGGAGCCATACCTCTTGATCTGGGAGTTTGTACTGAGGCCAGGAAACATTAAATAAAAAGATGAGATGTTTTTCCTCTGGCTTTGGGCGTCAAATTTGTTCCAGTTCTTAAGAATACAGCCCAAGGGTGAGTCTGAAGGAGGAAGGGGTTTGTCCCATAGTGGGAAAGACTGGCTGCCAGTTCCCAAAAGGATGTCCCACCAAAGGGAACGGAGCTCCAACTCATGATGGCAGCCTCAGTCAGAGCATTCCACTGACCTGCAAAAGGACCAGACCTTCTGGGAGGAAACTGACTTGTGGGGCATCCCACCAAGGAGAGGGTCACAACATGCCAATAGCAATCCCTGCTGGGGCATTCCCTGCAGCAGGGAAAGCCGGACACTGGGTGGCCACACGGGATCAGAAAAAGGAGGGGACGACTCACCACTCAGACGCCTAGAAACATGTTTTGCCCATAGATCAGGGTGGCAGCTGGATCCACAGGAACAAAGGAAAAAGGGGAGGGGGCCCAAAGAAGCAAGGTAGCTTAGAGTCCGCCAGCATCAGGAAAGTCCATAATGTGTGCAGATTCACCCTAGATGAGCTGCAGATGGAGTGGGAGAGAGGAAAGGGGTCTTTCACGCTCACAGGTGTGGACAGTCCAACCTGTTGGCCCTCAGACCTTCAGACCACACCAGGGAGCCACCCTGGCCGGAGATCTTCAGTTGTCCTAGAACTACTAGGGCAGTGCCGAAGGGCCGAAAAGGGAAAGGAGAGGGAGGGAAGGGCCCCTCTGAAGGGCAAGAAGGGAAATCCCTCACCGTTTCTGGGGAAAGGGCGGTCTGGCTGGTTCCCCCTGGGGCTTCTGATCCTAACCGAGGAGTAACCTCCACCGGAGGTCATCAGTTCCCCGAGGAGTCCTGGGGTCGGTCCACCAGGGAAAGTCCCCAGAAATTCCCAGAGAATCCGGGGTGAGTCCCTGACCAACTGAGGGTCCCTGTAGGGGCCACCAAATGTGGGGTGACCCGATCAAATTGGGGACCAATGCCATGGGCGGTGAAGGAATTCACTCAAGGCAGAACACACCTCCTGGGAGCATCAGGCAGGACAGCAGAGGTGAGACTGTGACAAGGTGGTGGTGAGGGGCCACAGTTATAGGGGCAGAAGGAGGGCGGAGGGAGGGATGTATGGAATTTTCCCTTTTTTGATAGTCTTAGGAACTGTGCCTGGTTGTAATCAGTCAGTTAGGGCCTATGGTTATCTGAAGGTGGGTCGCTTAATGAGCCTGTTTGCATTGCCTGTTTGTATTCAGCTGGGTGGTCGCTGTAGGCCCTTTTGCCTTGCTCTACACAAGCTACCCCATCACTCCCCCCAGATGATTAGAATTGCCTTTTAAATGGACTCCCTTCAGGGCTGCCAGGGTGGTTCAGTCAGGTAAGTGTCTGCCTTCGGCTCAGGTCGTGGTCCCAGGGTCCTGGGATGGAGCCCTGCATCAGGCTCCCTGCTTGGTGGGGAACCTGCTTCTCCCTCTCCTCCCCACTCATGCTCTCTTGCTATCTCTGTCTCTGTATCAAATAAATAAAATCTTTAAAAAAAATAAATGGACTCCCTTCTTCTGCCCTTGTCTCCTTACAGACTGTCTGCAACAAAGCAGTCAGCATTATTCTGTTAAAATGTGAGTCAGATCATGAAATTCCTCTGCTCAAAACGCTCCAATAATTTCCCATCTCACCCAAAATAAAAGCCAGGGCCCTTCCTAATCTGTCCACCCAAAGTGATCTGACCTCCCTCTCACCATCCTCGGCCATCCTACTCGCCCTGTTTCCTTCCTTCCTGCAGGTTCTTCTTATAGTCATCTCAGTGAGTCCTGTTCTTACTGCCTTGTTTACTGTCACACCCGTCCAATCTTCTCTCTTCTTCCCTGCTCTGTTTTCTCTGAGGCGCTTTTAATCATGACACGTTATACTTTGCATGTTCATCCTGTTTTATTTTATATTTTTCCTGTACCCCACCCAAGATTAGATCATAAGCTCTAGGAAGACATCCTTTTCTGTCGGTTTTCTTCACTGCTTCATCCACAAGGCATAGGTCAGTGCCTGCCACATATTGGGCACTCACTTAATACTTGCTGAGTGGCTGGATGACCTGGGTCATGAGTCAGCCATTTGGAGGCCATGTGCAAGATTAGTAAGCAGAGGAAAGTAAAGGAAAAGGGAACACACATGGGGCGGGGAGGGGAAGCTGAGAAAAGAGATCATGAACCCCTGAGAGACAGAAAGAATAGCCTCCATCTTCAACTTACGAGTTCCCAGTTCTGACTCCCGTTAGGCTTCTGACATGCAATTTATTTCCAGTCTCTGTATGGTCCACATATGTACATAATATTACCTGCTTTATCTTTACAGTGATGCTCTTTAACTTGATCCAGCTTGAAAGGGGGAGTAGAAGGAGACAACCTTAGAGGAATAGGCAGCCCAGATCACCTGGGTCCTTTCAGGCCATTGTAAATACTTCGGCTTTTGCTCTGTTTGAAATGGGAGGCCACTGCAACATGTTTTTGATCAGAGGAGTGACAAACTGATTCTTATTTAAAGGAGCTGCCTGTGATTGCTGTATGTAGATAACCATTGTGAGGAGGTATATTAGGGTTCTCCAGAGAGAACCAATAGGGTATGTATATATAGAGAGAGAAAGAGAGGGAGATTTATTTTAAAGAATTGTCCCACACTATTGTTAGGACTGGCAGGTTTAAAATCCATATTGTTGGACAGCACCATTTCACACCCATTAGGAGGACTACTATCCAAAAACAAACCCCAGAAAATAACAAGTATTGATAAGAGGTGGAACCTTTGTACATTGTTGATGGGAATGTAAAATGATATAGCTACTGTGGAAAACAATATAGTGATTCCTCAAACAGTTAAAAATAGAACTATTGTATGATCTAGAATTCTACTTCCGGGTATATACCTAAAAGAATAGAAAGCAGGGTCTCAAAGGGGTATTTGTGCATTCACATTCATAGCAGTGTTATTCACAGTACTTAAAATGTGGAAGCAACCCAAGTGTCCATCAACAGATGAACGGATAAGCGAAATGTAGTATATACGTTCAACAGAATGCTATTCACCCTTTACAAGGAAAGAAGTTCTGACTCATGCTACCATATAGAGGAACTTTGAGGATATTATACTAAATGAAATAAGCTTGTCCCAAAAGGACAAATACTGTATGACTCCACTTACATGAGATACTTAGAGTAGTCAAAATCATAGAGGTAGAAAGTGTAATGGTGTTTTCCAGGGACTAGAAGAAGTGAGGAATGGGGAATTATTGTTTAATGGATTATAGAGTTTCAGTTTTACAAGATGAAAAGATATATGGAGATTTTATGGTGGTGATAGCTGTACAACGTTGTAAATATATTCAATACCACTAAACTGCACACTTAAAAATGGTTAAGATGGTAATTTTTATGTTTTATGCATTTTACCACAATAAAAAATTGGGGGGTGGGGAGAAAAAGTAATGCTGCAGTCTTGAATCCAAAGGTGGAAACTCAGGTTGAATTTCAGTATTGTAGTCTAGAGGCAATACTCTTTCTTCTTTAGGAAGCCTCTGTCTTTGCTCTTAAGACCTTCAACTGATCGGAAAAGGCCCACCCACATTATGGAGGATAATCTGCTTTACTTAAAGTCTCCTGATTTAAATGTTAATCACATCTTTTTAAAAATGCCTTCACAGCAATATCTAGACGGGTATTTGATCACAAACAACTGGGCACCATAGCCTAGCCAAGTTGACACATCAAAGTAACCATCACAGGAGGATAGGATGGAATCAGGGAGACCTGTAAGGAGACAATAGAATAATCCAGATGGGCAATAGTGGTGGCTTGGACCAGAGTGCTGAGCAGTGGAGAGGATGAGAAGTGGTAAATTTTGGATATATTTTGCAGGTCAAACTGATAGCATTTGCTAATAAATTGGATGTGGGGTGTGAGAGAAAATGAAGAGTCCAGGATGATTCCAACGCTCTTGGCCTGAGCAACCAGCAGTATTGTTTCTGTCAACTAAAATGGGAAGGCTGCAAGGCGAGCAGTTTTCGGGGAGAATGAGGGGAAAATCAGGAGTTTTCTTTCAGACCTGTTCTGTTGGGATGCTCTATAAACATCCAAGTAAAGATGCTTAGATGTATGTGTCTGGAGTTTAGAGGGAAGGTTTAGATGGTAGATAGAAATGTAGAAGTTTCAAAATACAGATGTGATGTTAAAGTCGTGAGGCTAGTGACCTCAACTGTAGCTATTTTGGTAGAGTGATGGGGTCCAAAGCCTGATTGGAGGGGCTTCAAGAGAGAATAAAAGAGATGGTATTGAGACTATAGACAGTTCTTTTCAAGAGTTTTTCTATAAAAAGAAGGAGAGCAATAGGATAGTGGGGTCTGCAGGTTTTTAAAAAATTAAGTATATAATGGTATATGAATATGCTTATGGAAGTGGTCCAGGAGAGAGGAAAAAATCAAGGATTTTAATGAATGTTTACTGTGTGCAGGAGCTGTGCTAAGTACAGGTGTCTAGTCACTCCTGATCGTCACAGCAAGCTTGTGAGGTCGGAGCTGTTATCATCCCCACTTCACAGCTGAGAGGACTAAGGAAGAGAGAGTCAAAGTCCCACAACTAGTAAGAGGCAGAGTGAGGGCCTGAACTCAGGAGTGTCTGATTCCAGAGCTATGACTATGAAGTACTTCCCTGCACAGACCCTACAGCCTAGCCCCCCATTTGTAGAATCCACTAAGGATATAGAGAGATATCTCAGAAACTTTGTCTTAAACTTTCATGAATTTTATGGAGAAAACTCTGTATTAAAAGGATGTTTGCTAAATTGAGAACTCTCAAAGGAAATGTCCCTCTTAAACATCAGAGGCTGATGTTTTGGGGTCTCCAGAACACAGACTGCTCTCTCTTACCTCTATCACCTTGCATGTTTGGTTCTGGGCTACCCCTCAATCCTCCTTGTTGAGTGAAGTCCAGCCAAGTTCAATCACCTTTTTGAGGTTCTCCTCAGTCAGTCCCCAGACACTCTGCCCATGTGACATTGTACTATAATCTCCATGTTTGGACACTTTCATGCAAGGATCTGAACTCATTTTGTGTGCCAGGGCCTACTACCTGAAAACCTCTCAGTACATCTTTGTCAAATGATTAATTGATCCAGTTAGATAAGGCTGACAGTCCCTTGTTCTCATAGATGAGAGATTCTCAGTGAAGTGGGGGGGGACTCCCCCCATTCCTGGGGATATCTGGCAATGCCTCTAGCATTTTTTGGTTATCGCAACTGGGGTTGAAGGGTTACTAGTGGTGTCAACTGAGTAGAAGCCAGACGTACTGTTAAACAGCCTACAGTGCAGAGTGGTTCACCACAACAAAGAGTTATCTGGCCCAAATAACTCAGAACTCAGTTTCTCAATCTCTTTAATCTCTTTCATAGATTAAAACAGAAAATGGAGTTCTGAGATACGTACCAACAAGCATTTTTCCTGCTTTTTTTCTCATTCTGATTATTCCTAGGCTAGGGTGAGATGCTTATTTCATCAGATCATGGGTTCCTTCTCCAGCAGCTGCAGCCTGGACATCTTGTCCCAAAACTGAGGTAGTTCCCTAAAGCCAAGAGGCACTAGCCCATTACCCTTAGAATCAGGTTACAACTCTCTGAATCAAGTGCTGAAAACAGCTCTTAATTTCTTGTCTTTCCATCCTTCCAGATTCTGTCAGGGATTTTCAGAATATTTAACAATAAATACATCAACACTAACTCCATAGCCATTCTGGAACACAATGGGGTCACTACGGCTGATAATCTATGCACCAATTCCCTCTTAAAGCTACCAGATTCTAAAAGTCTGTAGAAAAAAGCTTTTCCCAAGCTTGCTCCCATCTCCAAGTACAGAAAGGGGAAACATTTGGATTCAGCTCCCTCCCAGCAAATACACGGAAATATTGGATAAGTTAACAATTTATGTCAAGTTCAGAAACAGAGAAAGGTCTAGGTGCCAAAAATGAAGAGAGGCTCCTTGGTGCTGAGTAGAATTGGGGTCTTGGGACCAACAGGGGTAAGCAAACTCAACATCAGCTTTTCTTACCATTTGGGGGTTGGGGTGCTCAGGAAAGGGAGACAGGAATGGAGGTCATAGGTCTTGCACAAGTGGGGAAATTGAATTGACTCCCTGAACAAAGCTGGGAGTTGGGGAAATCTTTGTCTGCAGTTTAAGGGCTTGTTTTGGACCCAAGTGCCAACCCCTCTTATTGGAGAAAGAGTCATTCCTGAAAAATCAGAACCTCTAGGCTGCTCTGCATGCAACAGTATGGCAAGACTCTTGTACTACATAGAGAGACAGACAGACACACAGAAACACACACAGAGTTTTGAAATAGGTAGACCTCTTAACACCCTGTCAGAGGTGATCTCAAAACTGAGCCGAAGGGCTGTCTCTACAACTCAGAAGAGCATAGGATACTTGAAGAAGGTAATTCCCACTGCAGGGAGCTGAAAGCAAATAAAGAAATGCAGTTTGTTCAGAGATAATCAACTGGTGCAAAAATAGGAGAAATTAAACCCAAAGAACTGCAAATATTGGGTTAATCTGAAAGTGATTTCAAAATAAATGTTTAAAATGTTCATCAAGATGAGGAAAGAAATGGAGCTTATTAGGCAAGATGGGGCATTTTGAAACAAAAGAGCAGAGAGACTGGAAAGAAACAGCTAATGAAATAGTTTTTTTTTTTAAAGATTGATTGATTGATTTGTGACAGAGAGAGTACAAGCAGGGGGAGCAGCAGGGAGAGGGAGAAGCAGACTCCCACTGAGCAGGGAGCCCCATGCAGGACTCGACCCTAGGACTCCGGGATCATGACCTGAGCTGAAGGCAGACGTTTAACCGATTGAGCCACCCAGGCATCCCTGAAAGAAGTATTTTTAAAAAGAGAATCTCTCAAGGGTGGGGAAAGCAGCAGCTAGAAAGAATTTAAGAGCCACGAAAACAATAAACTACCAATTATTCCTATTACCGGGTTACTGAGGAGTGGCCTCAACTCTTTGGGGTATAAACATTTGAAATTTAAAAGTTTTCCTAATTACTTCTAAATAGGCTCTCTTGACACCCTCCTTTCCCACGGGGTAGTGGGTCCATCATTATCTGTTGGCTGGCTTCTCTACCACTCTTATCACTTACGGTTATTGGAACCATCTCATTTTGATATTTAAGATGAATCTTATTTTAAAACCTCATTCTGGTCTAATCTCTTCTCCTGCCCTTAGCTGTGGGATGAGAATAAATACAAGGTTCTCTTCACATTGTTTTGCCTTTTTTTTTTTTTTAATTTTTTTTCTGTCTTTGAACTTCTCCTTCCCCACTCTTCAGATAGTGGCCAAAATTTGCCTACTTCTGATGGCCTCTGCTGATGGGTGTTCTACTGACGGAGGTACTCCAGGCTTTCTTAGTGTGGGGTCCAGCTTCACTCCACTCCTCTGCTGTTGAACCCCTCTCTCCAAGGGCAGCTCCATCTCCATTGGAACCCATGCATGCACTGTGGTTCTTCTGCTGGGTTGGGCATCCCCTTGTGTAACCCACAGGCCGCTTGGCAGCTGCACAGCTCCTAAATCTCCACCCTCCTCTGAGCTCCTTTACGTGCACATAGGGATCCACTTCCACATCCTTTCAAGTCCATGGATGGGGTAGGATGTCCCCTCTTTTCCTCCTAAGGATGCTGGCTGTTCATTGTACTTGGAATGCAGAGTGTCCAGTGCCTGTGATGCTCGTGTTTGGTTTAGCTGCAATTCTGGGACAACAGAAACAGTCCCACTCAGCATCTGAGCTTCCACATTGTGCTGTGTCTGCACTGGCTGAAAAACCAGGGCTCAGGGAGGTTAACTAACTTGCCCAACCAGTCATCTGAGGAGCATGGATACAAATATAAATTTTTCTGACTCCAACACCAATGCTTTCCACCATGCTTTGCTATAAAAGAAGATATTCTAAGTCTAGAAAAGATTTGGAGGAAATTAAATGACTTCCTACCCTGAGAGAGTTGGCACAAAACAGCAGCAGGAGTAAAGCATTAGTAGGAAAAGCGCAGGGCTTGCAAGCCATGGTCCATTGTGGAGCCCAGGCTTCATACCTGGGAGTCCTCTGATCTAAGGAATCTGGGGCAGCACTATGATTTAAGGTAGAGACACTGGCCCTCCTGCGGGATCAAGAGCAGGAGAAAGGAAAAGACTGTGTCTTTGTGCTTTGGAAGGTAGGCCCCAAAAGAGAGGAAGCAGGGAATTCTGTCATCCTGATGTCTCTAGGAATAAAGGAGCCTCCTGATTTTCTTCCAGGCTGTCCACATAGCTCAGAATACCAGGATTTGGGAGGAGGGAAGACAGCCAGGATAGTAACTCTTTCCAGGGGTCAATACTATACCATTAACTGGTCTTTCCTTTAAACTCTCCTCCAGGAAGTATGGGTAGAGTGGGCATTCATAGCCACAATTTTCAGATGAGGAAATCCAGGCCCAGAGGGTAGGCATGACTTGCCCAAAGATACACAGAGTCGGGACTTAATCCAGGCCGCAAAGTCCAGTGTTTCACTCACTCTTGGGGCTGGTCTCCTATTCTGCTGTGCCTTCCTTCTTGTGTCCCTTTTGGGTTCTGTTTCTTAGCAAAAGAGATAACGGGGGTGTAAGAAACACAAATGATACTCAAAGAAAATATCTGTAAAAGCATTTTTAAGACTGTAAAGCTATATAGATGCAAGGAAGAATGACTATTAAGTGTGGGAATGTTTTATAACATTATTCTTCCCCATGATGACTAATAATTTTAATTTCTCATCTTCCCTGAGAATTGAACATCAGGTTAGGGCAAATATGACTTAGGCTAGATGGGGCAATGCCTAAATTGCCACATTATAAAGAAAGATTACAGAAATCTTCCGGCAAAGAAATTGGGGAAGGAGCCCATCTCTCTAGGTGACTTCTCCTGAAAGCAAAATAGATCATGAAAACCAGTTGTGGAAGACATTGTGATCATTCAAAGAGGAGCTATCAGAAATGGTTTTTCATGAAAGCAACTCTGATTTTTTTTAAGTGATCTGGTTGGGGGTACCATGTACCTAGCCAAGAAGGATAGGAAAATTATGAAACCTTTGGGAAAAATTTATGTGCCCCAAGAGTGAACGATTGGCCTCACTTGGGGTCATGTGTGAAAGAAGGAAAATGCCATTAACCGAAAGGGAAAGTTCTGAGTCCTAGAGGCCTGTGTTTCTCACTTTTCCCCCAAATCCTCAGCTGACTAGAAAGGGAAATAAACAATCCCCATTAAGGACTTTTTTTAGTGAGAAATGAGGCCAGTCATCATATAGCTGCTGAATGCCATCTACTGAAGGAAATGGGACACGTTTACTAGTCTCAGACAGATGTGTTTATGAGTGATTATCTAAATGAGACCCCTCATGTCCAGCTTGCATGGCACTCACAGAGGAAAATCTAGTTTTTTGATGGACTAGAAAGCATAGAACCATGAAATGGTAGAGCTGAAAGGCATTAGAGAGCACCCGATCCAGTTTCCTATTTTACAAATGAGTGATAAGGGCCCCAGAGTGTTTCAGTGACTTGCTCAGCATCACATAGACAGTGGCACAGATGCATGAACCCAAATCTTCTAATCCCCAGTCCCCCAGCTCTTGAGAATATTTTCCATAAAGTGCAGTTGGTTTTATGTAGGTGGTTGTAAGACCTATCCACGGAGGATCATGAAAACTAAGTGTTTATTCCCTGTGGGCTGAATTTTAAAGAGAATATTGACATCACTTACTTGATCTGAAGCAGTGCTAATCAGTAATTAAATCTTAAATTGTTCATGTTAAGAATTGTTAAAAAGATCTAAAACTCTTTCCATATTTTCCTCATTATACACCACACACTTTCTTCTTAGCTCAGAGTTCATAGTGATTTTCAGGGGAAAGAAATCTCACGATGTAATGTGAAGTTAGTCAGGATGGGAATCAGATGGCCCCGGTCTCCTGAGATTCGCCACATGGCCGTTGTGCTGGTGGCTGTTATTGTCCATCTATTTCCTGTCTTCCTGCTCACAGCCGGCTGAGTGCAGCCAGAGGCCATCGTGCCTCCCTGTGTGCTGGTTCTCCCACAGACCCAGACGATTACCTTCAAACTCAGCTGCCTCTTCCCTGTCAGCCCAGAGTATTGGGGTCACTCCCTCTCAAATTCCTTCTAACAGCTCTTTTACCTTCCTCTGTTCTCCAGCTCCCATTCTTCATGGTCCCCTCAGCCTATAGAATGATCTTGCCCCAATTTTACTGAAAAACAATCAAAGCCATTCAACATGACATAACAGAACTTACCTTTTCTTCACTCGAAAGTGACTCTTGATCTTCTGACTTTTATCAAAGGAAGAAAGGTTCCTTTTTCTCTTCAAAGTCTAGTCCTCTATCTGTGCTTGGGAATCCCTCCTAGGACACTGCTCCATCAGTGACCAACATTTTTTTTTCTTCAGTTCTATTTTCTCTCTTCTCTTTCTGACTCCTCTCCTGCCTAGAAAAACACTCACATTTTCCTTAAACTTGGAAAGAATCTTTTGGCCACTTCCTCTCAAGCCAAACCTCATCTCTACCCTTCCTTTTATTGCCAAACTTGATGTACTCTCACCACCTCCTTAACACCTTGTAATCTCAATTTTATTCCAATTGTCTCCTGAAATCATTTTGTAGAAAATAAAAATAATTGAAATTTAATCAATGGCCTATTCTTACTTTTCAGTCTTTCTTGAGCTTGATGCAGGGTTTTCTTTGCTCAGGAGATATTTACTAAACACCTATATTAGCAAGGCCCTGAGCTCAGCCCTGTGGGGAATAAAGATGAGTGATGTCCTGCCAGGCGCTTATAAACTAGTAGAAGAAATAAATAGAGAAATGCATCAAGTGAGTGCTTTTTCCTTTCCCAGCAATTTGGTTCTATAATTCAATGATATTTTTCACATTATTTGTGTACGTGTCTAATCACCCTAGTTCTAGTCTAAGTTCCTAGAGGAATGGGACTCTTTTCTTCTGTCCCCAGTTGGGCCCTGCACAGAACCTTCTTGGCCCTGGTAAGTGTTTGTCGCAGTCAGTCTCCGAGACGACCACAAAGATCCTCACCCTCTGGTGTTCGTGTCCTTGCATAGTCTCTTTCTATATTGAATAGGAATGACCTATACCACCAGTAGGATATTGAAGAAATTAGTTAGTGACTTTTGAGGTTAGTTCATAAAAAACATTCAGCTTTGTCTTGCTCTCTCTTGGATCACTCACTCTAGCAGAAGGCTGTCATGAGAACACTCAAGCAGCCCTATGACTGAGGACCCTGCTGAAAATGGATCCTCCTGCTTGTCAAGCCTTCCAGTGACTGAAGCCCTGACTGACATCTTGACTGAAATATCAGGAGAGAACCTGAGCCAGAACCTCCCAACTAAGCCATTACCAAATTCCTAACCCACAGAAGCTGTGTGTGATGATATATGTTTCTAGTGTTAAAATGTTACATTTTTGAGTAATTTGTTATATGAGTAATTTATTCAGATTTTGGTACCTGAAAGTGCAATAGTGCTACTATAATAAAAATCTAAAACATGGGAGTGGCTTTTGAACTGGGAAGCAGGCAGAAGTTGGAAGGACATGGAAGACACTGGGAAAGAAGGCTGAAGTGTCTTGAAGGACCTGATAGTAGAAGCTTAATAGCCTTTGAGGAGGCTGCAAGGGAGGCTTAAAGGAGATAAGGAAAAAGTTATTAGAAATGAGAGGAAAGTTGATTCTTCTTATGAAGTGGCAAAATGTTCAGCAACCAAGTAGAAAGTAGAAAATATACCTAGTGAACTGGTTGATCTATCTGAGGAGATTTCCAGTCAGAGTGTTGATGCCACCTGGTTTCTTCTTGCTGCTTAGAGTAAAATGTAAGAGGGGAGAAAAGAGCTAAAGGAAGGGCTGATAAACAAAATGACCCCTGAAGTATTATATTTAAAGTTTCTCAGTTTGCCCTTCTGGCAAACTCTCTGAGTAATCTCAGAAAAACATGATCTAAAGATGAAGCCAAGGAATTGACTATAAAATCCTTCATTAAGGTCCAGAAAGATCCAAGGTTGTGCTTCAAGAATTATTCATTCAAAAGTAGGGCTTCAAAGAAGTCTGAGGATGGTGTCCCCTAGCAGGCCCAGAGAAGCTCAGGAAGAGGGGGGCTTACCTTAGAACAATTTGTGGATATGACTTTTACCTAATGGAGTGAACCCCAATAAGAGTACAGACCCACAAAGTTTTGTCAGACCCACACATTGTATTGCCCCAAATATGGCCAACTTGTATTATAAAGGGCAGAGACAGTACAAAAGGAAAAGTGGCCTCTACATCCCCAAACTTCTGCAGGAAGAAACAAGCTGAGAAAACTATGCAGCTGCCCGCACAGGTTACCTATGATGGAACAGGAAAGATGACTCTGAGGGTGGAGCCAGGGGCCATTGAGAATCATTCTGGGAAGGAACAGCGCTGACTATTGAGGCCTCTTAGGAACAGTCCATGAAGTAGTAAGGCCTCTTACCAATAGCTGTGTCAGTGAGCAGTACTGGACGTGGATCCTCCTGCCTCAGTCCAGCCTTCAGATGACTGCAGCCCTACTGACATCTTGACCACAGCCAGAATCGCCAAGGTAAATGGCTCCTGAATGCCGGAATCACCAAGCTAAATGGCTCCTGAATTCCTGACTCTCAAACACTGTGTGAAATAATAAATGTTTATTTTTGTTTTGGGCTACTACATTTTGGGGCACTGTGTTATGTAGTAATAGACAACCAATACAGCATTCAAATAAATATTTGTTGATGAAATGAAACAAATCATATCTCAAGAAGAAATAAAACCAAATCCCCAGTATGCCCCATAATTAAGTATAAGAAATCTGAAATGTATACAACTAGGTTCTTGGCAGAGAGAAAAGTTGACTCTGAATCAGTTTTCTGTGTAGACACATAATACAAAGAGGAAGTATGTGGAGATACTACAATTCACTTCACCAGCTGACCACTGTTGTCTTCATACTTGACTGCTCAAGTAGTGTCCAGAGTATGTGTGGAATGGCATGGCAAACAGATTGTGACCTAGGAGATCAAATTCCACAGGAGTTAGGTTTATCAACCTCGCATTCTCCCTTTGCTCCTCTCACTTAGGTCTGAACTTATCTTTGTCGTCATTGCTTCATTTTCCAGGATTATATGAAAGAACCAAAGTATGGTGCGGGTGAAAGCAATATAACCCAAGAACCCCCATCTTATTTTTATACAAGCCTTCCTTAGAACAGGAAAGGTTTAAATGCTAGATCCCAAAAGACTGAACACAGATGAACCATTCCAAGAAGCCAGTAGGAAGGTATGATCCTGCTCCTTAAATAAGTCCACAGGAATTGATGGAGAGTTATCGCCCAAGAAGAGGATTGTCACCAGATGGAGAGGTTGAAGGGCCTGATGAGAACAGCACTCACACTGGGTCTGTATTCATGGGTCTGGCGCTGAAGAAGTTCCTGTCACTGCCTGAAAATTCCTAATGTAAATCGTTACCACAAAGGATGCAAGACTGTTGTTGTTTTACTTCTACTAAACCTGTTGATGAAATGAAACAAATTCCTCTGCTGAGGAATTATCTGAGCTGAAAAATCCTAAAATTAATCTTACATTTGACTGCAAACAACAAAAATCCTGCTGAATATGGCTTAAACTGATGGGAATTCTTCTCTCAAGTGAGAAAGCACCCAAGGAATAGACACCCCAGGCCCCCTTTGGCTACCTGTCCTGCCATCCTTCAAACACAGCTGCTGTACCTCCAGGTGGGCATCTTGGTCACATTCCATACAGGACGAAGGGAGAAGGATAAGGGGACAAAAGGCAGAATGGGCATGCCAGTCACATCTGTCCCTTTTGAAAATCTTCCCCAGGACCTGTGTCCAGTGACTGCCATTCACATCTCAGTGGCCAGAATTGGGTCACTTGGCCATTCCTACCTGTGAAGAAGTCCTAAAGTGGTGAAGTTCTTAGTTCTCTTGCCTCTTCAACAGAGGAAAGCAGGGAGCGGGGAGTTGTGAGCGCCATACTGAGGGATGTAAGAGAGTTTGAGTAATTCTGCTAATCTGCCCTTCTGCCTCAAACAAGATTATTCCCCCACACATAATTCTCTGTATTAGAGTATGTAGTGAATATTGGAATAAAGAAAGAGATCTCTTGCCCAATCAATCCCCCCCCCCCCCTTTGCAGCAGAACAAAACAGCAAGATCTGTCTTTTAGAAAACAGATGCCTTGGGAGTCACTTCACTGGGGGTCAGACCTGTCCTCTCAGCAGCATAGGTGATTGTTTTTCTTAATTACCATTGCTTCACATCTTGTTATGTGAGCTGTCAGCATCTTAATTTAGCTAAAGACTTCCCACAATCATATTAGATTTATTTGGTACCTAATTTACTTAACATAGCTTTTGCTGGGAAAGTTAATCAGAGGCCCCAAAACTCTTAATAAGCTCGATATTTTACAGTGAACACTACCCTGAGGAATGCTTTATGAAAATGATGACAAGGCACAGGGTCTGTAGCTTTCAGAATCAGTAAGTTACTGACTAATGAATTAAGCAAGGTCTTGAACTTATACTTCACTACAGGCTTCATGTAGCAGATGCACAAATGAGCTTTTGTAAATGCAGCTGGTTCTTAGTAGAAAATTTCTCTTAACCCAGCAGCTAGGTGTAGGAGCATCTCTGGAGTCTTATAAATAATGACCAAACAGTATTTACCATTCAGTAATTTAAATGATCTTGGTTTTGCCACTGTTTCTTTAACTGTTTCTTGTGTGATAAAACTTTCTGTTTTCTTTTCATGTTTCAACCAGTCCTGACTTTTTTTTTTTAAGATTTATTTATTTGAGAGAGAGAGAGAGGAGGGGGAGGGGTAGAGGGAGAGAGAATTCCCAAGCAGACTCTGCACTGAGTGCAGAGCCCGATGCGGGTCTCAGTCCCAGGACCCTGAAATGAGGACCGCAGCCCAAACCAAGAGTCAGCCACCCAACCAACTGTGCCACCCGGGTGCCCCCTGACTTTTGGTATCAGTGGAAATCTTTGAGGCAGGTAAAAACGTCCAGTTGAGATATCTCTTTTCCATATATCAAGGAGGGATGAGTTCACAATGCAAGGATCCAACCTTGTGTCATTTAAAACCTAAGACTGAAAATGCAAATAGAGAGGAACACAGGACAATCATAAAACAGACATACCACTTACAAATTCACA
Source organism: Leptonychotes weddellii (assembly GCF_054177405.1). NCBI lineage: Eukaryota > Metazoa > Chordata > Mammalia > Carnivora > Phocidae > Leptonychotes > Leptonychotes weddellii. Next base: position 92,351,629 of record NC_138375.1, on the reverse strand, counting down.
TAGCTGTCCCACCAAGTGCAAGTACCTTGCGTGTACCCACCATCTTCACCACTAAATATCTAAATGGTGCCCTGCAAAAAGTAGCAACTCAAGGAATATTTAATGAATAAATTATTTTTGTAGTGCTGGAGACTAAAAGGAAGGGAGGAAGGATGAATATAGAATATCTGGCCTAGAGTAGGCAGGCAGTATATGCTTGGGAAAGGCTGAGATTATTTTTTTCCTCCCATATAAAGAATTATATAGAAAACCTCCAATTAAAAGGAGCAAGAGAGAACACTTGTATTTAGGGTCGGGTGGGAAGACCAACCCGTTTCTAGGCTCTAACCCGGAAGGCCCAGAAAAACTGACATATGGGCCTTCGGAAAGCAGAGGGAGGCTGGGGAGTTGGGAGAGGACAAAGGAAGTGAAGCGCTCCTGGATTCTGAACCAAGAGTTCAGTTCCCTCACCCCTGAAATAAGAATAACACTCGCTCTGCCTATTTCAGAGGTATTGTGAGGACTGAATGAAATGGTGTTGTGAAAGTGTTTCCAAAACTTGAAGACACTGTGTTAATACAATGGGTCCTTTTAAAACCTAATTTTGGCAATGGAACAAGTGAGCAGGTGCTCACATTATGGTAAACTCCGCACAGAGGCAAGTCAGGAAGGGATTATGGCCCTGGATATAAATAGCCCAGGGGCACTTTAAAGGGTTGCAGTAGGAATCCCAGATACCCTACGTTTTTTAGGGCCCCAAACTTCCTGAGATGTTTTCATTAAAAAAATGTGTTTATTGCCAGCAGGACTTTATAAGGAGCCTGAGACTCCAGAAGTTAAGGGGCTTAGCAGGCACACATAGTCGGTTAACAGCAGAGCCAGCAGCAGGGCTCAAGCTTCCTGGCTCCTAGTCTAAAGCTCTGGCCACTCCAGAAAAACCCTCCAGTATGAGTTAAATCCTTTAGCACCAGTTTCCTTTGTTTCAAACCCACACAAGCTAATGAGCAAGAACAAGAAGAGATGATTTAATTTCCCTGGACTTCTGATACCTCACCGATGAACAGTTTTCACAGGGAAAGTAATGGGCACCATGTTTCATCTAAATTGGTTTCGTTTCTGCAAAGCCACATCCATCTATTTTCAGGACAGAAAATCTGGGTGCTTATGGCCTCTCTGTGGAGTTCTGCATGGGAATTTGACATCATGGGAACATCATAATGGGCCAGCCTGCCCAGGCTTCATAATGAAAGTGCTAGGCCACTATTAGATTGCAGAGAGGGCCCATCTGTTTGCGAGGTTCTCTGCTTGGAGCTAGATTGCCTTCTTTTGAAGCTGGGTAGTACATTGATTTAGGTTGCTATGCTGAAGAGTTTGTCTTCATCACTTCAGGGTGCTGTAACAAAAATACCATAGACTGGGTGGCCTAAATAACAAACATCTATTTCTCACAGTCCTGGAGACTGGGAAGTCCAGGATCAAGGTGCCGGTAGATCTGTCCTCCCCTGAGATGCTCTCTTCTTACAAGGACACTAATCCCATAAATGTGGGCTCCACCCTCATGACCTAATTACCACACCTCCACATACCATCACACTGAGGATTAGGCTGCAGCATAGGCATTTTGGGGGAAAACAAACATACAATCCATAACACAGTTATAAGCAGTTTTTCTTCCTTACCTTGCCTATTAGACCTGATGTTGACTCTGTCTGATTTATATCCCTCTAAGAAGTGTAAGCAATAGCCCATTTTTGGTTTCAATTACACAGACCATTTGCCTTCCTACTGAAATGAGAATAGGATGATTATTGCAATAAAATAAGTAGTTTTGTGAAGTAAGCCCTCAAACTAATGAAGACTTGTTGCCTAACGGAGGTGACCTCCTTCCCCCTTCACAGTTTAAGTGACTAGTGTTACCAAGGCAAATTTGTATTATAAACTTTTTATCAGGGAACTACACATGCATAATTTATGTGTGTACACCTATTGGTTGATTTTTATGAAACTTAGAAAACCTGGAAATACACTTCATATTGCTTTTGGAGTCTATACCACACAATTAAGCACTTAATTATGTAGTAATTCTTTCCATATGTTAGTTTTGAAAGCCCTTAGAAGTTGAAGGTCATGTACTAAACTTCTTTTATGTCATCCACCAGACCTAACACAATCTTAAGCATGTAGAGGTGTTCAAGAAATATTTTTTAGTCAGTTGATTTCAACGGATAAAATATTGATCCTTAGGTGTTCACAAATAGCTGGAGAGGTAGGGGAGGTCCCGTGGATGAAGACCTGTAATTGCCATGTCAAAGAAGACCTGAGAACATTTGCAGCTTAGGAAGATGACTCTGATGGCCACATAGAGGGTGGGGCTAGAAGGGGAAAAAGGTGGCAGATAATGGTAGCAGGGAGATCTTTTGGAAGTTGTTGAATGACTAAATAATGGCAATGATGGGACATGGAAAAGATAAGACAGATGCAAGAGATATGTGGTAAATACAATCAGTTGGATCTCAATGGAGTGGAAAAGGGAATCTCTAAGGACCTCTAGGTTTCAGGCTTGGATAGTTGTGTCATTTTCCAAAATAGGAAGTGCAGCATGATGAATAAGTTGAGAGTGGGAAGAGAGAAAGAATTGTTGGACCTTTTGAGTGTGGGGGCCAACAGAGAATCTAGATAAAAATAGTAAGTTAGAAATTATAAATGTGTAGGCCCATCTCACGGAGAAGAGGGAAGTTTGAAGCACAGATTTAGATTTGGGGGTTGTCAGAGCATGGGTCGTAGTCGAAGGCATAGGTGTGGGTGAGAGGGAGTGAGGAGAGCAGCGTGGGCAGCTTTACCGCAGGCTCATGACGGAACTTAAGACGGAGCTACTGGCAGCATAGGAGAGAGGCAGGGATGGTGCCCTGAGGCCTTGCAGGGGTGGGCGCACAAGAGGTGATGGTAGTAAATAAAGGCTTAAGGCTTCCGAGAGATCAAACAGCTGGAGAAAGGGGACTGGTGATTAGGATTCAGAGAAGGTGACTGTCGGATGAAGGCAGGGTCTAGGATGCAGCCAGAGGAGAAGCTCGGGCAGGTTGGGTCCTGACACCTCATTCCTGCACCTTGACTGTTCACCAGAGTCTCAAACTTCCCCTTTCCCCTATGTATTCACACCTTCTGCCTCTCCCCAAATCTCACAGTTCAACCATAGTTTCACTCTTGGCATGCAATCTGTCTATCCATTCCTAACATAGGTTCTGTTGTTTGTTTTGAAATTATGCCAATGGGGCTATATGTGTTGGACATACATACATACATACATACATACATACATAAATACAAAACTGGGTTTCTGTAGATGTAGAAGAAACCAATGAGCAATTAGGAAGGAAATTATGGTTCAGTATAAAAAGATTTGTCTAACTGGCAAAGCTACATAACAATGAGATCATCAGCCCAGTTAGGTGCTGAGTCACCTATCCCCAGAAACATCCAGGAATAGAGGTGATAATATCTCTTATTTATATACACTTGATGATTTCCAAAGTGTGATACAGGGAGGCTCCCCTTCTTGGTTTTGTATTTGATGATCTTGGTGATTCTTCCCATCTACTCCTGTCAAGGACTTCAGACTGAAAGCAGATCTCTCTCTCTTTTTTTTTAAGATTTTATTTATTTATTTGATGGAAAGAGAGAAAGCTCTCACGAGCAGGGGAATGGCAGACAGAGGAAAAGGGAAAAGGAGAGGGAGAAGCAGGCTCCCCACAGAGCAGGGAGCCTGATGCAGGGCTCGATCCCAGGATCCTGAGATCATGACCTGAGCCGAAGGCAGACGCTTAACCGACTGAGCCACCCAGGTGCCTCTGAAAGTAGATATCATGATATGCCCACTGCTAACCACTGTCATTGACATTTGAGTTGGTCAAAAAGTCCCAAATAGTTTTTGACAACTGAGTAGCATTTGCTGAACCATTAAAACATATTTGTGCACATGTGATATTCATTCATCTGTTCCTCCAACTACCATTTCCTGAGCATCTGTGAAGGGCCAGGCACTGTCCAGGTGCTAAGGAGGCAGAAAGGAGGAAGCCACATGCAGCAGAGGGTGTTTGTGCCCCAATTATAGTCTACCTGTCCTGGAAGTTACCTGCTGACAGGTGCCATCCAGGCCAATGGCTTCCAGCTTCTCTATGCCTCAGGGTGTTCTCTGCCCATGGCATACTTGGTCCATGCTCAGGAGCATTCCTCTGCCCATGAGGGGAGAAAGTGGGCGAATAGTGCCTCAGCTTCCTTGCTCTTTGGTGGGACAATGTGAGCTGTGATCTTTTTAGACTGTCCAAGACTCACCAATAGAACTGAGCCCAGTTCTTGAACCCACAGCAGGAATGGTGTTAATCCTCCCTGTCTTGTCTCTCTTCCATTCCCTGTCTCACTTCCTCACTCGCTCGCTCTGCTTCTTGGGAGCATTTTCTAAATAAACTACTTGCATCTAAATCCTTAATTCAGGATCTGCTTTTTGAGGGAACATGTTCTCAAGGGGCTTCTGACCTCATTGTTAGGGCATATGGATTATTACTGAGGCTGCAGATTGACTGGAGTAAACCACACTGAGAAAATGAGAGGCACCTTCCTTAGGAAGGACAAATGCATCATGTGCATCCCTTTCAGGGCCTTTAGGTCAGAATTTAACATGGAGCAAAGACACTCAGGGACACCTGCAAGGCAAAGCCAGGCCAGAGCACCCATGCTGAGATGTGAAGCTCTGGCACATGGAGATGGAATTTCCAGGTGTTCCACAGCACCATCATCTGGCACCTGTACAAGAGGAAAGAGGGGAGAGTATGGGAGGAAAAAGAGATCATTACAGAGTGCCCTGTAAAGGCCTCATTTTAGCCCCCGGTTGTCTTTGTCTTCACTGGGGAGCACACATTCTGACTCAGTGGGACACTTTGTCGCTGGACACAAGATCACTCCTGTGGCAGCTTTGGTTGTTGGCTGCTGGTTGGGGGAAACTTGAAAAATCTGGGACTTCATGACCCCCAAAGAGCAGCGTCATGGGAAAGGGGAAATAACATCTGACAGGCAGTCTGATGTCCTCCTTTTGTACCAATGTCCTTGAAACCTGGATATAAATGATGAGGATCACAAGCACAACCTTCTCTAAGGCCATCTGGTACCCCCCAGTCAGGCATGGTTTGTGCCAAGAGGATCAGTGTGAGCTTTAAGGTCTGCTCCCCATTGAATTTCAGTTAAGTTTAAACATTCTAGCAAACTATTGGAAAAGCTTAAGACCAGTCCATGTCATAAGCTGATTTGCACGAGGGCTTTTACTGTTATATGGAGGGAGCTTTGAGCTCTGCTTTCTGGGGCAAAGGAAGCAGACATGAGATGTCTGTTGCCTGCCAGGCCCCAAGAGATGGGTCCTTCAAGCCCAGTGGAGAGGACATGAGGAAGAGGCAGAAGGAGCTGTTGGTGTGAAGCACCGTGTGGCTTGTGGAGGCCCAAGCAGGGCAGCTTTGGGCCTGTGTTAGCAGTGGGTCAGAGTTCCGAAAGATGATCCTCTCCATTTCCCTCTGGGCACAGCAGGGCGGTGAGGCCAGAGAAAATGCGGGACCGTGAGCTCATCTCATGGGGTCTCCGGCTTGGGGGCCCAGCCATGGAGGCAGCCACCAGCCATGCTCCTTTGCTTACTGACCATGTTGCAGGAGGCAGACACCCCTCATATGAATGAGGGCTACAGACCACAGTGAGGGGCCTGGAGAGGAGACATAAGAGAACTCTGGGAGCTCCTATAAAATACCTGTAGTGATCCCCAAAGTGACTGGCAAACATTTTTTACCGAGACAGAGAAAGAATTCGGTTCTTCTACATGGAGGTAGGAGTGAGATTTGCAGTTTAAAAATTCCAAATCAGAGGTTGGGAAAACTAACCAAAACTTGTATTGGTAGAGGTGAAGAGGCTGACCCAGTCAAGTGCTGGTCAACAGCTCCTGGGAAACCATAGGCAGGTCCACCTGGTCTTCAGGGGTACCAAAAAGTTAGATGTAGCCTCAAGAGTGCATGCCATCTCTGGGCATGGACAGTGAACCTAAATGTTTCCAAAGGCCAGTTGTTGAAAATCTGACTTTGAAGATATCCAACTCAGCTTCAGGGTTATAAGTTATTACTATGAACTTGTTTTAATTTTGCAGCTTTATCCTTAATGCCTAAGTGCAAAAGCAAAGTTACATTTCTAGGATCTTTATCACTCTGAATTAGGGCTGCCAGATTTAGCTGATAAAATACAGGACATCTAGTTAAATTTGAATTTCAGATGAACAACAAATAATTTTTATTATAAGAAATTAGTGGGTGCCTGGGTGGCTCAGATGGTTAAGCGTCTGCCTTCAGCGCAGGTCATGATCCCAGAGTCCTGGGATCAAGTTCCGCATCGGGCTCCCTGCTTCTCCCTTTGCTTCTCTCTCTCTCTGTCTCTCATGAATAAATAAATAAAATCTTAAAAAAAAAAAAAAAGAAATTAGTATGCAATTTGGGGACATATTTATACTAAAAATTATTCATTATTTATATAAAATTCAAACTTAACTGTGCATCCTGTATTTTATCTGGCAGCCCTACTCTGAATAGATCTTTCCCTGGAGAGCAGAGCAACAAAACATCTGGAATTAAGGAAAAGTTCTGTGGCCCTTTTTCCTCCTGGGTAAAACTTCAATGGATGATTGATTTGTCTTTCTTAAATTATATTGTCCATTTATGTTCCAAAAGCATTGCCATGGCATAAAACAAAAGGCACACACAATGAGACCATTAAAATAGAAACAGAAAATCAAAAGAAATAGAAAAAGATGGGTAAGTTTGAATTCCAAAAGCCTACACTGATATGGTTGTGGTCGGTTTTTCCATTTGCTTCTGAAGTCCTTGGCAGGCCAAAGCCAAGAGAAAACATTTTCTACTACAAGGACACAGACAATTCAAGCTTTTTTCTGGCCCTGACTCTTAGAGGACTTTATTGTGTGGCTCATGATATATGGAACAGGATGCTAGCCAGTGTGGTCTGAAGCAGTGGTGAGATAGGGAGTTCAGACACCCAGAACACTTCACCTCATCACCTCATTTACTCATCTGTAGTGAGATGCCCTCCACTGAATACATTACAAACATAAGATATTGTTACAAGAGCTAGGACTAAGGACATCAATGATGGCAATAATAATAATGTGTTCTGGGGTGCCTGGGTAGCTCAGTCAGTTGAGCGTCTAACTCTTGGTTTTGGCTCAGGTCATGATCTCAGGGTAACGGGATTGAGCTCCAAGTTGGGCTCCATGCCCCGCGTGGAGTCTGCTTGGGATTCTTTCCCCCCTCCTTTTCCTTCTCCCTCTGCTCCTCTCCCTGCTCCTGCTCTCTCTCATTCTCTCTCTCTCAAAAATAAATAAATAAAATCTTTAAATAATAATGTGTTCTGCAAGGGTTTTAACAGAAGACAAACATTCTTCAGGCGACTATTATAACACTAACCCTTGATTTTAATAGACTGGGACACAGTGTTCAAATGTAATTCAGCAGAGGCCTTTCTTGCAAGGCAGGTCATAAAACCAAATTTATCCTGGCTGACCACTTGCCTCTTGAACTTCATGAATGGGATGAAGCTCGGGGCAGTCTGTGGGCTCTGTGGCTTCACAGAGCACCGGTATACCAACCCGTCTTTCCTTTACTCTTGCTAATAATCTCCCCAGCCTGGAACCTGAGAAGAAGTTGTCTGGACTGAAAAGTAAGTGGGAGTGCCCATCCAAACCCAACGCAGGGCTGCGGGCAGTATTTTTCTCAAGGAATTGGCCACGCTTGGCCGCAGTGCCAAGAGAAGGGAAGATACGTGTCTCTGGATACCACTGGATTTGTAGACAGGCTATGGAATGCAAATGCTTAGTCACTGAGGAATGGTTGCCAGGAGCCAATGGAATATCAGTATGGCTACCACTGGGTTCCTTCTGCACCAGCCACGTGTGTGTGTTGCCTTCTTCTCTTTCAAAGGGGGAGGGCCAGAGGGCTCCCGTCTTGCTCACAGAATTCCTAGAGAAAACAGGCTTCCTCTTAGAAATAATGTAACAACAACAACAATCATTACATGCTGTGCTGTTTTATATGCCTGACCTCCTTAAATCCCTAAAAGAAGGTCCTAGTATTACTCTCACTTTACTATGAGAAAATAGATTTGAAAATGATCCTTCCTACCAGGTGAACGGGAGAGAAAAAGACCTCTGAGACTCGGGAAAGAAGACTGTTCAATTTTCTGTATTTGCAAGGCTGGTTGACTTTAACTGGGAGAGGTGCAAGACCTGAGGGCCACGTATTCATGAATTTAAATCACTATTTAGTCCTTACTACTAGAATAGCATCAAACGCATCTCAGGGGAAACGCACAGATGGCCGCTGTCCATGCAGGCTCACAATCTAGTCTGGTTTACACGTTAACCGAGGTCGACCGTACCATTGGAACAGTAGCTCTAGAACCTCCGGTCCCCCTACATCCATTCTGATCCACAGCCTTTCATTTGAATATCAAAGGCAGTCCGAGGTGCCTGATAAGGGGACCTTGTTTTGCCCCTGACTAATTCCCCCAAGACAAGGAGGGTTTAGAGGCCAAGTTTCACTTTCTGGGCCTCAGTTTGGTCCAGCTGACAGGCCCTTTCCCTGGCCCCTTTGAATAAGGTCCCTCCTTTATCTAGGTATCTGCAGGCCTTTCCGACTGGAGGGATTCAGAGTGACTTCATCCTATTGGAGACTCTTTTTTTTTTTTTTTTTTGTCAAAAATCATTACCATCACCCCTCGGGCAGAGAACGGAGGATTGAGGTGGACGTTGTAACTCGTTCTAAAAATGCACCGCCCTGGTCACTGAGGGTGAGACTAGCTGGCCACAGAGGTGGGGGTGGGTGGTGTTCTCTCCTTAGGAAGGGCGTTCCTGAGTTAGACATCAGAGCCAGGGACAGCCACTAAGAGCCACGGCCCTGAAGGAAAAACAAGCCAGCGCTCCATGGGTCCATCGGTCCCCAGAGCCCCATTGCTGGGTTTCAGGGCAGCCTGAGATTTTCTCAGCAGGTGCCTCTCCCGTTCCCTCCTGTTTTCCAAGCCAGTAGCCTGCCCTGTGAAGAGTTCCTCCTTTGCTTTGTGTACTTCTTGCATTTTTAAACAGCAGTTTCTCAGAACAGATGCTCTCTTCCCTCCTTCCTGGTGGCCTTTCTGCACAAACAGCAGATTGCCTGCTTCTGTCATCTTAATCGAGGAAAGGAGAGAAACATGTTAATCATGCTATTTTTCTCTTCCTTCTGCCCGCAATTAGTCATGTGAGCCAAGGGCCCCTTCTCCTCCTTAGCCTCTCCCTGAGCTAGCACCCCAAGCAGGTGATTTTCCCGGACATGGCTCACCAAATCTGCTTCCCTTTGACTGGAGGCATTCTTTTAAAACAGACACCTTGGTTTCTTTTTCAGATTCTGCTTCCTTTGACCTCCTCCAGGGTCAGGTTGCCACGCAGTCCCTGGTTCTATCTTGATTTTTGCTCTCCCTGTATATTAAAGACCCAAGGCCAGGGTGAAATCTATGGAGACCAACCCATAGATGCACCACACAGCTCCAGGGGGGCATCATTCACACACGCTGTGTATCTGTCTGATGGTCATGCACCAGGATGCACAGATGTTGTATAAAACAAACAGTACTAAGCCATAAAACAAACGTAATGCAGTACAATGCAGTTGTGGGGGGTTTTCTCATGATAACTACTCTAATGCTTGTTTTGAAATCACATACAGATTCCCCTCTAGCACTCTTTGTTTGGCGCCATAAATTCATGAGTTGCCCACCCACTGAGTAATCCAGCACTGAGCAAAACCACTGGAAGGCTCCTTGCACCTCCCCGCTTTGGCAGGTGCCCCCCATGTACCAGAGAACTAGAATGGGCATATTTAATCATGAGAAAGAAAAGAGTTAGACAAGCATTAAGATTTGCCTTCTGGAAGAGTAAATCACCATCGAACAATATGTGAAAGAATCAAGGCAGGCTAGATTCTAACGCCATCCATCAGCCTTGCAGAGCTATTTAACGATATCTTACATAGTGATAATAGGGATTGGCTGTCTTTAATAGGTTCTCAATTTACATAATTTGCTCCAGGCTTCCTTTTGGGGCTGAGAAACAGTGGCCTTGCAGGGCTCCTCTCCCCTCCCCACAAGGTCGAAAGGTGGACTATGGAGGGTCCTGGTCAGAGTGCAGGTGTGTCATTTGGTGCCTAACCAGGGAAACAAACCGCAAAAGGACTTAAAACAGAGAGGATTTAACACAGGAAATAAGTAATCCAGGTTTCTTGCTTGGGGTCCCCAGGAGACTCAGAGAAGGATTCAAATGCATGCAGTTTCACTGGGAGGTGATTCTAGGACATAGGAATAGAGAAGGACACCTGGTTGCTCAACACAGAAAATGAATCATATGAACTTAACATTAAGTTAAATGTTAACTTGGGTCTTTAAAAATGAAATCACATGAACTTAACATTAAATATATTTTATTAAAAATAATAAATATTCAAAGCATATCACTATGTAATCATCTTATTATCTGTGTTGTTTGGGTGATTTATGTCTATTGTACAGTGTAGTAGAGGCACTATATAATGATGTATCACGATGCTTCTCTTACCAGCTCCGTGTTCAGTGATGTTACACTGCTAGCTTCAAATCAGTTACGGTGGGATTATTTACACCATGGAAATAAAAAAAAAATGTTATTAACTCAGGGCATAATCAATTATTTTATTGTTTGTGAGGACTTAACGAGAAAGAGAAAATGTTGAGAGTATAGATTACACTTAGAAGTTGTCATTCCAAAGACATTGCTCTGTGAATAGCACACACACAGAGATCGAGGAAATATTCTTCCAGTTTTCCAGAACCACAGTCTGATTCCGCAAAGAAATTGCTGACATCACTAATGAATAGGTGAAGTTGTGGCCTGCATCGTGCCAAAGCTAAAAGAGGGTTCGGTGTCATGGATACAGCTTGTGCGAAGATGAGAAGTGGTTTAACACTAGATTACGTATCAGCGTAACGAAGGTAGATGTATGGGGAATGAGTTAGAAGGCTGGGAGACAGCTCCATTTGTTAAATCATGGGTCACCTATAAGCGTAGCTGGGTTGCAGATACAAGAGTTCAGCAAAGATCAGTTAAATCATTCTGTGAGAATCAATTGGCTACATAGAATTTACAGTAAAGAGTAATGTATATTTTATTATTATTTGTAACTTGTACACTGCACGTCCTTTATATCTGTAAAATTCATACTAAACTTACATGTATATATAGAGTGATATTTTCTTTTTCCCTGGAAAGCTCATTGTTCAACCTTTGCCAGCAGACCACTGGTGAGGGACATTCCTTTAAAGGTGATTCTGCTGCACACGTTTTACGATAATAAGACCCTGAACATCTCATTTGATCCACTATATGTAAATGTAGGACAGGATTTTCTCTCATCCAAAGAATCACACTCCGGTGTTTCAATTTCATCCACCAAGTATGTATTGAACATCTATTGTATACTAGAACAGTTTCATTAAATCTTAGGAGCTTAAGAAATCTTTGAGACAATTTGAATTTAACCTCATTTTAAAATTATTTTTCATTTATCATTGAAGTATAGTAGACATGCAATGTTATATTACATACAACATAGTGATTTGACAATTCTGTACATTAGTCAGTGCTTACTACTGTAAGTGTAGTCACCATCTGTCACCGTACAACATTATTACAATATCATTGACTCTGTTCCCTATATTGTACTTTTCATCTCTTTGACGTATTTATTTTGTAACTGGAAATTTGTACCTCTTAATCCCCTTCACCTATTTCAGCCATCCTTCAACCCACCTCCCCTCTGGCAACAACAAGTTTATTCTCTGAACGTAAGAGTCTGTTTGTTTGTTGGATTCTACATATAAGTAAAATCATACGGTATTTTTCTTTCTCTGAGTTATTTCACTTAGCACAATACCTCCAGTCTATCCACATTGTCACAAATGGCAAGATTTCATTCTTTTTTATGGCTGAGTAATATTCCTTTGTGTATATATATAACACCTCTTCTTTATCCATTCATCTATAGATGAACACTTGGGCTGCTTCCATATCTTGGCTTTTGTAAACAGTGCTGCAATAAACATAGGAGCATGTATATCTCTTCCAATTAATGTTTTCACTTTCTTTGGTTAAATACCTAATAGTAGAATTACTGGATCATATGGTAGTTCTATTTTTAATTTTTTGAGGAACTTCCATACTGTTTTCCACAGTGGCTGCACCAATTTACATTCCCACCAACAGTGCACGAGAGTTCCTTTTTCTCCACATCCTCACCGATGCTTGTTATTCTTGGCTTTTTTAGTAGCCATTCTGACAGGTGTGAGGTGATATCTCATTGTGGTTTTGATTTACATTTCCCTGAAAATTAGTGATGTCGAGCACCTTTTCATGTGTCTGTTGGCCATCTGTATGTCATCTTTGGGAAAATGTCTATTCGGGTTCTCTGCCCATTTTTTAATTGGGTTGTTTTGGGTTTGATTTTTGTTACATTTATTTATTTGTTTATTTTTCTACAGACTTTTTTTTTAAAGTATAGTTGACACACAATGTTACATTAGTTTCAGGTGTATAACTTAGTGACCTCACAAGTTTATGCATTATGCCATGTTCACAAGGGTAACTACCATCTGTCCCTCACATTGCTATTATAATATCACTGACTTTACTCCCTGTGCTGTGCCTTTTATTCCTGTGACTTATTCATCCCATGACTGGAAGCCTGTACCTCCCTCTCCCCTTCACCCCTGTTGCCCAACTCCCCATTCCCTCCCCTCTGGCAACCATCAATTTGTTCTCTGTTTTTAAGTCTAATTCTGCTTTTTGTTTGCTTACTCATTTTTTTAGATTCCACTTACTAGTGGAATTACATGGTATTTGTCTTTCTCAGTTTGATTTACTTCACTTAGCATAATACCTTCTAGGTCCATCTATGTTATCTAAATAGCATGATCGCATCCTTTTTTATGGCTGCATAATATTACATTGCATGTATATGCCATATTTTCCTTATCTATCCATTGGACTGTGAGGTTGTTTTTTTGTTTGTTTGTTTTTTGGGGTTTTGAGTTGCATAAATTCTTTTCATATCTTGGATACTAACCCCTCATCAGGTATATAATTTACAAATGTTTTCTCTCATTCACTAATCAAAACCCACCCTTCTCCAGGTTGATTCCGCTTCTCAAAGCTCTGCTCTACTAAAGCAAACTCTCCTGATAACAAATCAGTCTTTGCATAAACACTCAGAACAATAAGATCACTGTTTAAGCCCATTTTTACGGTACTTTTCTGATAGATAAGCCTTGGCTCTTTATCTTAATTTCTAGTTCTTGTTCTACATCAGGCCCTGGTCGGTCCTTCTTTACCCAGGCTTCTACGAAAGCAGCTGCTTAGGTCTCAGTGCTTCCCGTTTTACCTACTGCCCTGACACCTATATCCTACCTGTCCCCTGGCAACTATCCAAACACTAAGTTCTCCTGCTATAAATAACACCAGGGTTTGTTTTTTTTGTTTTTTTTTTCAGAGTTCAAGATCTCTCAACACACCCAGCATGTTCATGCTTTCAAGAGTTTTCCAAATTATATACTTAATCTAAAAAACAATACTGGAGCCTTCTACGTGCCAGTCCTGGGATTCTGATTAACACCTTTCCTGCCTTCAAAGAATAATCTCACAGCTACCATTGTAGGTGAAACTCCCATTTAGCAAATACTAACAATAGAATCTGATATGTAAAATAATAGATTTGCAAAACAGAAGTAGAGCAAAATGAGAAATTATTAACACTCTCCAGGAGTAGTTCATAAAAGGCTTCACAGAGGATGTAATGCCAGGAAAAGGCTTTGAAGGATGAAGAGGAGTTCATGAAATAAACATGGAGGAAAAGCAGTCCAGGCAGAAGGAACAGCCACTAAAAAGGCAGAGTGGCAAAAACAGAAAGATATGAGGCAATTTATGGCAGTTCTGCAGAGCTGGGCAGGAGGCAGGCTGGAGAATGGCAGCAGTTGGCCCTAGAAAGGTGTGGGTGTGTGCCAGACAAAAGGCTTGTGGGACAACTAAGGAGTGTGCACTTTGCTTTAAACAGAGGAGGGATGGTTTGTGCTTAGCTAGATGATTCAGGGACCAGTTTAGGAAGTGGATTTTGAGGGGCCCCCAAAGACTAGAGGCAAGGAGACTCTTAAGGCAGTCCAAGTAACAGACAATGAAGGCCTGGCCTAAGGCAAGGGGTAATAGTGATGGAGCAAAGTGACCTTCTTCACCTGGTGACCCACCACCTCGTAGAGCTCCCATCACCACTGGTGGAATTAACCACTGCCTCTTCTGATATCTAAGACTTTGTATAAACCTCTACCATAGCCTTCCTCTCATGCGATGAATTCTCTTTAACATATCAGTCCTCCACCCACCTCCACACTACAGCTCTGGAAAGGCAGTGGCCAGGATACCCAGTATCTCCAGCATTCGGTACCCTCTCTCTTCCTACAGTGCTTCTCAAACTGCCATTAAGACACAAATTCTGGTCTAATAGGTCTTGGGTAGAAATGGGAATCTGCATTTCTAGCAAGCTCCAAGGGTTCATGCCATAGACTATACACTGAGTGGCAAGGACTTAGCACATAGACTTATTGACTGGACAAGAACTACTTCTGGAACCTAGCTTTACAGAGCACACTCCTCCTCTGCTTCCTGGTCCTCCAAAAAGGATTTCACGTCATGTGGCATTGTGTCTGCAGTCAGGGGGAGAAAAATTCTGGTAAGAATTCTTCTTGACTAAACCCTTGTCTTCAGTGGAAATGCACACCACTGTTGAGTCAGAATGGTGAGCAAGTCCAGATCCTTTGCATGGACACTGAGTAACAGGGGAAAAAAAACAATCAGTCCTCAATACATTAATGAATGTCCTTGGTAGGCATAGGGCCCTTGAATAATTGATGAACGGGACTGTTCAGTATTTGCTGCAGTTCTGGCCAGCAACGGCTCATTATGGGAGATGATTCACTCTGTTCTACAGAACAAATTGTTCCAAGGTCTAACTCCACTTCCCTTGCCACTTTTTTAAAATAAAAAGCATGCACCTGTGGAATTCATATGCATGCAGTTTTTTCCAGAATAGAAGTGAGATAATTAATTCATGTTCCATGGCCCATAATAGAGCAACCTCAGAGGACCCCGTCAGGGGTCTTAGCATTAGGAACAACTTCTTTCCTCAGAGTGGAGGAAAGATCTAGATATGTCAAGTCTTTGTTCACTGCAAAGATTTCAAGAGCAGGATGAATTGCGATGAGACCATCTTCCTCAGTAAGGCTTGTTATTTCCTAGGTTTGGCAAAGGGGCAATTGTATGCCTGGTATTTTAGACTGTGCATCTGGGAGCTAATTTAGTGTGTCCAGTTTCTATTAGCCATGTGTTTCTAAGTGCTTAGGGTTGCCTTGTGAACTGGGTGAAAACGACAGTTTAATTTTGATCTCAAAGTCTGATGGTTTAACAAGCACGTGTCAAAATGCTGTGGCTTGTCTGTACCCCTTCTCTATCCCCCAAGTTTGGAAATTTCTCATTTTTCCATTTGTCATTGTGATGAAAGATGCCTGTTTGTTTTGTAAAGTGAAGTAAAACCAGCCATTTTGTTGGACACACTTCTGTAGTGTCTGCCATGCGTGCACATTCAGCCTGATGAAACCCCAGGTGAGAGAAGAAGGTAATGGTCTTGTGTCCAGGACACAAGGTCTCTTCATACAACCAGAGAGACTTCAAAATTTAGAGAGTTGGGTAGTCCAGCAAAGCCTGATGGTGCTGAACCCAAGCATGAACCCTGGAAAATATCATCCACCCCTTTCTAGTCCACTTTGCAGATGCTAATATGACTTGGCCCAGTCCCCAGAGTATAATCTAGATTGTTGGATTCAAAAGCCAGGCCTACCCGTGGCTCTCTTCTCACTATCTCAAGCAAGGCCTTGGACTGACCTGGGCTCTGGACCCATTGCACAAGGAACTAAATTTCCCTGCCAGATTGGAACAAACCAACCCCAGAGGAATCCCAGGGACTCAGAATGACCGGCTCTGGTGGAAGTAGCCCACCATGAAAGAAAGCAGCCTTCTTTATCCTCACTTTGATTCTGACCACATTCTTAGGACCTAATGACTCAGTGATCCTTTGTGAGTAGGAGATGTTTGCTTTAGGATCTTTGTTCCGCTACTTCCAGGGAGATTTTCAATAGTTGGCTAAGCAGAGGAGGTAGAAATGTGGAAAGGCAAAGATCTTTCATCTCTACTCCCTTGTTCTCGGGCTGCTGTGGCGTCTACTGCCTGGTGGTGAAATCTGGCCTGGCTGGCAAACTTTCTTATTGCCCTTTGTGGTACTCATTTGCAAGGAATAGTATCTGGACAGCATCCCTTTGTCTTCTGGTTGATTCTAGAGCAACTGAGGACATCAGTCCAGATTCTCACATCCATTGGCTCTTCCTTTGTTCCCACCTCCAGTGTTGTTTTCAAGCCCAGGTTCCCCTTAATGCCCAGATGGGTCAGAGTATCACAGAGATGGCATGGACATGAAAGAGATGACAGCATGTCCTGGGTAAGGATGTCATGCCAGGCAGCGCTCCCTTCACAGTTCCCCCTCTGCAGGAGCCCAGCCAAGACTGCTGTAGAGGAGGAGGACCTCTTCTTTGGCCAAACACAGGGAGGGTACATCACCAAGATGGCTGCCAAAGGAGTTCCCAAGTTTCCCTGGAGTCGGTCTGCTGTAGCATCCCTGCCACACGTGGTCACTGGCAGGGAGCAGCCACGGGAGGCAAGCCCTCAGTGCAGGTGCTCAGGCTAGTCCTGGTTGGAAGGGGAGGGCTGTTTGCTGGGTCTGTAGCATTTCAGTTTAACCCAAAAGTTTAGCTCTGCTTATAATAAAAACCCAGTCAATACAAGTGCTCAGAAATTCTTCCCTGAAATCCATTCCCAATTTTCACTTAACCCCAACTGATACATTTAAATAAATGCTGATCAGAATTTAGGAGGGTGAGTTCTCAATGGAAACAGATGATGTAAAATGCCCACTGGTTCAAGATTCCATTATTTCCCTTCTTTGTAAAAATAGTAGCAGTTCTGGAGCTGTTGGAAATGGCTCTTTTGGAAAACCTTGCATAAATGGCTTAAAAACACCATGAAATGATCAAGTCTCAAACCAATTCTTAGTGACAGTATACAGCAACATGGCCATCAGACTCCTCAGTTTACCTGGAGAGCTCCTACATTCAGCCTCTAGAGCCTCTGCTTGGACATTCCAGACCTTCCTCTCTAGCCTCTGGCTTCTAATGTCTTTATGATGAGTCTGGGGTGTTGCCATGGAAAACATTCCCAGCTGGTGCACCAAATTCAGGCTGTTCTTAGCTCTGAGTCTGGCTGGTGTATACTATCTTGTGGCCAGGCTTTGCTGTAACCATATTCAGAGATTCACAACACACACACACACCATGAAGAGAAATCAAATGGGGAACAGCTTCTGATGATATTCCATGATTTTTGCCCTACTCAATTCCTATTTTGATAAAATATGAGGTCTGAAATTTAGAAATAATATGAATCAAAGAATCTCCTGCTTTCTCTTATGTCCTGTGTGTGGTATGGGCGACATTACACACTGAGCAACTAGAGGAAATAAATAAGAAAGAGGAGTTTCAAAGGAGGAGAACTATGGTTTAAAGTGTAGATTCTATTCCAGCCATGGATCAAAGATCCATACAAGAACACGGATAATGTATTTATAGGAAAACACCATGATTTTAAAATAGTGTCTTCTGCAATAACATGGATGAATATTTCAAGAATATCAAGTTGTACAAAAGAAGACACAAACAAAAGAATATTCTCTGTAGTACCATTTATTTGGAGCTCAAAACTAATTTATGGCAATAAAAGTTAGAATTGTGGTCTAAAGTAGGTTGAAGGGTAGATTACCTGAAAGGGACCATGAGGGAATCTTCTGGAGTGATGGACTGTTCTGTATCTTGATTTGGGTGGTGGTTGTACATCAGCCATGGGCTGAGTCTGGCTCTCATGCTCCTGAGAACCAGTACCTAAATAATCAGGATAATGTTGCGAGCCATTTGTTAAACCATTGCTAGCTTGAAATTGGCCATGGCGGGAGGATTTAAACCATGAAAATCAATAACAGTTACAAATCAGGCTTTTTTTTTTTTTTTGTCCAGAGAGCCAGCTTACCTGTACATCCCTGGATACATTTATCAAATTCCATCACAGCATACACCTAAGATTCATGAAGTTTCCTGTATATAAATTATGCTACAGTAAAGCACTAGCAGAAAAAAAAAAAGGACAGAAAAGCTAAAACAATGTCTTCAATCAGTGATCTCCTCCAGTTATTCATTCATAACTTTCATACCCTCAAGTAACTTTTTAAGCCCTCATGGGGTTCTGCTTTCTAAAATTGAGGATCACAGTGACTAATAGCAAATGCCTGGTTTGGCGCTGGGTATTCTTGAAGCTGTTGAGCTTATTTAATTCACATATAACTACTTGTAACACAATATTTATCCTCATTGTTACCCCCACTCTGACAAGATATGCATAACATATAGGTGCACCCCACTTTTTAAAAAAGTTTAATATGTAAAAGTCTTAACATGCCAAACAGCAAATATTATATCACTGAATATTAACTTAGTTCACAAAGTATTCTTTTTAATTAGGTAAATCCCTCATAGCTTTTATGTTTTATTTTCATTATCGTATGTGGGTTTTCTAAGCCATAAAAAGGCATTTGGCTGCTGTCAAATTCAAACAATACAAAAAGGCAAAAGTAGATGCCTCTCCCCCAGTCTCTATTCCAAGTACCACTCTTTAAAGCCATGGTTAAACGTTAGGGTTTTCCTGTCCAACCTTTTTCTATGCCTATAGTGTATATACAAATCAAAATATATAAATATATGCACACACTTTTTAAACAAAAATGGGATTGTGCATAATGTCACATAACTTGGTTTGTTTATTTAATATTCTGTGGTCGCCTTTCCTTTTCAGTGTAGATTAGCTCCACCTCCTGCTTTTAAAAGCCTCATAAGACATGTACCACTATTTATTTAATCAATCTCTTTTGCTAAACATTTAGGCTTTTTCCAAACTGTCATCATTACAAGATGCTACAGTGAACACCCTCGTATTATGTTGAGTCATTTGAAATTATATGTTTTTGGATATCAGAATGGTTGACCTCAGTAATTTCATATGATTCATGCTATACATTTGTATTTCTATAGGATACAATTCCTGAAGTAGGATTGGTGAGTCAAAGCATAAGTGCGTTTTTAAATTTTGTATCCACCATTACCCTGCCCGCCTAAAAGGTTATGCCAGTTTATACTATGCTCATTTCCCTTTGCCCTTGACCATAATTAAAGCTTTTAATCTTTTTAATTTTTGCTAGAAAAATTACACCTCGGTGTTTTGATTTGCTTTTCTTTTTTTTTTTTAATATATATTTTTTAAGATTTTATTTATTTATCAGAGAGAGAGAGAGACAGAGGCAGGCAGAGGGAGAAGCAGGCTCCCCGCTCAGCAAGGAGCCCGACGCGGGACTCGATCCCAGGACCCCGGGACCACGACCTGAGCCGAAGGCAGACGCCCAACCGACTGAGCCACCCAGGCGTCCCCACACCATTTTTTTTTTTTAATTTTTTTTTTTATTCTTATGTTAATCTTGATTTGCTTTTCTTTTATGATTATTGAGAAGGCTGAACCTCCTTTTGTACGCATATTGCTCCCATGGCATTTAAAATATCATTTGATTCTCCTGCAACTCTCCAAACACACCTCCATTTTAAAAAAGAGAATCAAACCTGTTTTTGAAAGAATTAAAGAGTTGTATGCCTATCATTAAAATAATCTTTTAAGAATCTGGAATGGATTATTTGTCTGCCTTCAAATTCTCATTTGTTTCTCTTATGGACACACAGACATGTGTTGTTTTTACCCAGAGTGCACTCCTTTAACCTCAGTCTTCTATTTTCTGAATTTGAATCACTTGGAAAATCTGCTGGGCTTTGGCTCTGAGGAGAAAGGGCGCTAGGCTCTCAGCAAGGCTGGTTGGCTTTGCGACCATGTCGCCTGCCTGCCAGCAGGGGGCCTCTGCAGCTCGGCCGCCTGGCCTCCGGGACCCAGCTCCATTTTCCCACTCCTAAACCGGCTTCATCTCTCGTCCCAACACTGAGGCAATTGCTGGCTTCTGCTTAGGCAGACTAATTTACTGAATTAAAGTCGTTTGGCTTCCACCATAGCAATTAGTATGCAAATTACCGGTATATTACCTGCAGAGTCATAAATTACATTGACAAACTTAATATTCACAGATTTAACATTCCAGTGTGGGTAATTTTTCTATTTTTCAGTAGTTGTAGACCAGGGCGATTCATCGCCTTACTGAACTGTTAGACATTAAATCAACAATTGAAAAATTAAGCATTTTTCAAAGCATTTTGTTATGCATTTATTTCTTTCAGCAAGCAGTAAAATGGAACATTAAATATGCAATGTGTCTAAGTGTACTAAAGGGCTGGTGAATACATTTAAGCCTAAAACAGTTTTTTTGTAACTTTGAAAAAGAGACACGACAAAGGAAAATCTATACCATAATACAACCTATTGAATCTTCTATCATTAGGACCAAATATTTCCTTGTCCAGGTTCCCATAAATGTAAAGAATCATTAATCCCCAATATGTGGTTTCAAGCTAATGCTGCTTGAAAATGAGTGGTTAATATGATTTAAGTTTCATAAATTTTCACCAAGGTGTTTAGCCATTACATAACGTTTGAGCATTGATCATTAACTCTAAATTAATTATACCCACTTTTTTTTGTTTTGAGCAAGTAAGTAATTGAGCCTTAAAATTGGGAAAGGGGTGGAGTGAGTCCTAGTGGTGTTGGACATGTAGCCCAGGGGTAATAGCACCTGGCTCCTGGGGTCCCAAACAGACCTGATTTGGCCCCTGGCTGTTGACAAAATCCAAAGGCAGAAACACAAATGGTGGTGAAACAAGAAAGAATTTAGTGAGACTACCCCCAGAAAGACAGAGGACTAGTGCCTGAAAGACTGTCTCCAAAGTGCTGAAAATACTTCCCAGTTTATATAAGGCAAATGTAGGACAGAGGCCAGTGGGTACGTGCAGGTGGGAGCAAAAGTCAGGCCGATCCTTGTCTTGGGGTCAATCCCAGGCAGGGTCTTGCTGGCTCGGGGCTGTCCTTATTCCTTGAGGGGTAGTTTCAGTTCCTAGCTCAGGAGGCTTTACCCTTAGGACCTTTTGCCTGAGTTAAGAGATAAACTGGAAAGAACTTAATCAATTAGGAAATACAGACTGAGGTCAAAATGGAGGTAGTTGAAGTCCTCTTTCAGACAGGTCAAGTCCAAGCACACTGACCCAGCCCTTTCTTCAGTCACCTGAGAAGCCAATGGAGCCTGTGTTCTGTGACAGGTCAGTGGGATGAATCTTATCCCCGGGGAGACTTAAGGATTATTAGGGTCAAAGTCCCTTAGCTCTGTCCCAGCTGATGGAAGACCACCAGGAGCACTAATCATTCAGGAGTCATGGGGACCCTTCTGGCACCAAATTCCTCCCCCCAGTTCCTCTCTGCGCACTCCAACAAAATAAAACCACTTTTGCTTTAAGATTCTAACCTTGCTACTGATGAAGGATAGTTAGAAGGTAGGCAGGGACAAGCTCCCCCCACCCCCCAAGAGGAAACCACCCTTAAAAGGATTTTACACCACCCTGGAAAGAGCCCTCCACCCTTTCCCATGATAGACAGATGGCAAAAATCTGATTGGATAACAGGTGCAGGCCAGTTTCATCAGATTAAAACAGCCCTCCAACAAACCCATAAAAAGCCCTAGACTTAGAAACTCCGGTGGCAACCCCTTTGGGTCCCCTCCCTCCTCGGGAGCTTGTACTATCACTTTGCTATCGCTCAATAACCCTTACTTTGCTGCCCACCACTCTGGTCTACCTCCTCATTCTTCAGTGTGGCCAAGACCATGACCAAGAACCATGGGCACTGTCGAGATAAGAATCCTGTAACACTACTAAGGCGATCAAAAGACATATTCATGGATCAATTAAGCAAGCAGATCTGAGAAAGGTTACTAGTTAACATGAATATACTAAGACAATATACTGAGAGATGTGTGGACAATGCCAAATTGTACATAACCCATGTGGCTGATATCTTATATATACTGCTTAATTTTAAAAAAGGATTTGGTTTGTACAGAGGAATATTTTCTTTCAAATCAAACAAAAATGTCCACTGTGGAAATGGTACGAGGGTTAATCTTAAATGTCTACTTGACTGCATCATAGGATGCACAGATAGCTGGTTAAACATTACTTCTAGGTGTGTCTGGTGAGGGTATTTTCAGAAGAGATTAGCATTTGAATTGGACAGAGTAAAGCAGATGGCCCTCCCTGGTGTTGGGTGAGCCTCTTCCAAGGGCCTGACTAGAACAAAAGGAAGAGGAAGGAAGTTCTCTCTGCCTTACTGCCTAGGCTGGGACATTTTCTCTTGCCTTCCAAGCTCCTGGTTCTCAAGATCACCCAGACTAGAATCTATACCACTGGCTCTCTGGCTTTCAGGCCTTCAAACTATACCACTGGCCTTCCTGGGTCTCTAGCCTGCAGCTGGAAATAAGAGGACAAGACCCTCCTGTACGAATAGGGAGAAGTGAGGATCATTTTTAAGTGAGAAGAGAAAATATGACGTGTACATCTAATAGTTTCTTCCTCATTTCTACAGTCAGTCAATAACTACATAGCATGGAGTGAGACGTCTAAAGAACAGGCTTACACCAACCGCAAAAAGCAGTGTCCCTGTGCATCGGTTGGAAGCTGAGGATATTTATGTTCTTACCACATCAAATCCCATCATGAGCTGTGGTTTGTGGCCTGACTTCACCTACCGGTGAAAGGTGGGGAACTCCCCTCTTTCCCAAGGGGAAGGAAATATCTTTGCTACCTATATTGGCTCCTGAGATTTTGTCTAAGCCTAGGGTAATCTGGTTCTGTTATCAGTGTTTAAAATTTTATTTCAATGGAAAAAGTCCGTGTCCTTGTGATGCAGGCAGGCTGGGTCCAAAGACCCAGAGAAGGGCTCCCACAGGACTAGCTGAGAAGGTCCTTGGCTTCAAGAAGGATGGAACTCAAACGATATCCAGCAGGAAGTAAAAGTAGAGTTTACTGAAGATACATAGAAAGAGAGATAATGGACAGAGAGTCCAGGAGACTCAGAAAGGAAAGGAGCATGAGTCTCATCTTTGCTTGGGGTCTGGGGTTTTTATCGGTGATTGTGGTCTGGTGCATGTGTCCTCTTTGGCATCCAGGAGCTGATCAGAGCAAGGGTAGGGTGCAGGTGTCCTTCATAAGTCATTCATTCCCTGAAGTCAGGGGACTTGGCGTCAAGATGTTTGGAGTCAGTGGTCTTGGAGAACGTTTATGACCACCCTGCCCAGTCACTCCTTAGGTGTTATCTGTGGTGCTGGAAGGCTCCAAAGATATCATTACTTTGGTGTCCCTTACGGTGGGGGGACGTACGCTATTTGCATTACAAGGCATATGTGGAGTGGGGTGGGGGTGCAGGCCCCGGCAAGAATAGAAGCACTCCAGGATGGAATACAAACCTTCCTACTCACTCTCAGCTATGGGTCGAATCCCAGCCTCGCAAGGTGTGGGTCCAGGGGCTAGAAATGACCACACGTGACCGTGACCCCAACTACTGGACAGAGGCAGTAATTCAGCAGACACAAAGGGTTGATAATAGCTTGTAAATAATAGGGTGAAAAAATCTCCCATTTCTCTATATATAGACTGGGCACAAATTTTTAAAGTTTGAAAGAAATAAATGGAGTACATATGTTGTAAATAAATATATATATGAATGAATTTTCCTACTGTGTTGTGGAGACAAATTAATTTTATCATCTAGGAGTTTCTGTCCCTTGATCTTAGCCTCGCTTACCAGCTGTGTCATTGATGAGAGGGCAGGAGAGTGAGAGGAATATTTTCACTTTCTCTGCTTGGTCCAGGAGTTGGATTACAGTCACATGGTTCTAGAACTGTGGAACCAGCGGTTTTATATTTTTAGAGGCAACTGGCAAAGTATATATGGAAAAGAGGTCAAAAGTGATAGGGGCAAACCGTAGGCAACTTGTAGTCACCTCCTTTCCTGGTGTCATCTTACTTTGTAAGTGTTAACCATGTCGGCATTTCTTGTCTCCTTTGAGACACAGGGAAACACGACACACAGTGATCAAGCAACTTGAGTTAACCCAGCAAGTTGCTCCCAGTGGTTGAGAATTTTGCCTTACTAACTTCACCTCTATTCTCTTGCCTTTCCCCACATTGCCTCTTTAATGAAATAAACCTTGTTGGGGCTTATGGAGGGGAACTTTCAGAATCCAAAATACATTTCCCAAGAATAGCATGGTCACTCACTGCAGATTGTTTATGAGAGCAAAACACATTTGTTTATCATCCAAAGAAGAGATACTGGAACTTCCTGTTTCCTTGTCTAACAGTAAATATCGCTGTCTGCCCCTAAATAAATGAAGGCAGTTTTCCAGAAAGGTGGAGGGATGCAACCCATGTCTTCCACTCCACTCATTGGAAGTGCCAGGTACTTCATCAGAGAGGCAGATAGAGTCACAGTAAGTGAGCTTTGGGTATTCACCCAAGGGAGAAGACCTTTAAGCAAGTTTAATATGTACAAATGTGCATGTGTACAGTGCACATATAATGTTATATGTAATGTATGTATATATGTTTTATATATAAAATGTGTATATATGTATTATACAAAAAATGTATCATAAGAATAAGCAACAGGAGGGCGCCTGGGTGGCTCAGTTGGTTAAGCAACTGCCTTCGGCTCAGGTCATGATCCTGGAGTCCCGGGATCGAGTCCCGCATCAGGCTCCCTGCTCAGCAGGGAGTCTGCTTCTCCCTCTGACCCTCCTCCCTCTCATGCTCTCTCTATCTCATTCTCTCTCTCAAATAAATAAATAAAATCTTAAAAAAAAAAAAAAAAGAATAAGCAACAGGAAAAAAAAAAAAAAGAAGGAGAAGGAAGATAGCCTTGAAAGTCAGGCCATTCATTCATTGCCGTGAGACCAAAACGTTCAAATTTCTGTCTTCCCCTCAGCCTGTCAGCAGCTGAACTCTGTGGATCCAGCTCAGAAAGAAAGACTTACTACAACATAGAGGAGATACACCCACCATTATAGCTTAGCTGGAGCTAGAAAGAACTAGGTCATACTTTTGGGGAAACCAAAGAAATGTCAGCTCTGTTCCTGCCTTAGAGAAATTGAAACAGGAGCAAAGGAGAAGTGAGAGAAGTCAGAGGGTTAAATAGACCCGTTCCTGACTTCTCTCTGACCCTTAGCCTACAGGAATGGGGGTGTTAAATACATTGAGGGGAACATCAGGGTCAAGGTTATATTCCCTTAATTACCACATTGGATTCAAAATGCATGGTCACACAGAGAGAGGGTCTGTTTGGCATTCACAATCTAACCCCAGTTCCTGCAGGGGTTGAATAATGTAGTAAGAACCAGCCATAAGGCCCACGGTCGTGGGACACATTGAACTAGGGGCAGAGGCTGGGATGAGCCACCAGCCCAGCTTACTTGATGGAGAAGTCATAGAAATCCTATGGTCTGCCTCTTGGGACAAAGAAAGTTGAGTCATCTAGAGAGAAATGGAGCACATATAAGACAAAAGAAAGGATCACAGGTTCACTGGTCTTATATAGCAATTTTAGAGGGTGCCAGAGCATTCAAAAAGCCTAAAGCCAACCACTAGAGGGGCCAGTGAAGAATGAGCTGGTGCAAACGGAGAACCAGCATGAGGCCAGTCATCCCATCTTTGCATAAAGCCATCATGACATATAAATTCCTCTCCCACCTGGATGCCATCTTTGGAAAAGAAGCAGAAGGTGAAAGCAAGCTTCAGAGACAGACTTTATATTCAAATGAAATTATTTCCTAGACAAATAGTTTATTGTATCAGGCTCAAGTTAGTGTAGAGGCTTGGTGGAAAAATCAAATTAGCTATTATCTGTTGAGCACTTAATTACAAAAAAATTAAAGAAGTTCTATTCTCTCCATTCAGCTGAATTGTACTGCATACTAAAGTGTGCAAATATCTAGTATAGTATGAACTCTGCCTCTTCTCAGCTCTTGTTTTCTTAAGATACTGGTTAATATGTTCTATATTATTATCTTCATCTCACATCAGAAGAAAGTATACATACCTTGGAACACCAATTTTAAAAGCAGATCCAAAACTGAGAGGTAATGATGTAGTATGCTTTATTGATAGCACGAATGCATCTCAATAGCCTAAAAGGAATAAAATGCAGATCTTGAATTGGAAGGCCTTACAAAATGACTTCATAGCATTTTACTTCTGTTTTCTTTATAAAATAAAATTATATTTAGCCTGAAAAAGGTTCAACAAATATGGCCATGTGTCCTGAATGTGGTCAGATCTCCCCGTCAAGAAAAAAAACGCCTTCCAAGATATGAAAAGAGCTTGTATATGAGGGTACCCAACCACTGTCACTGATGTTTCTTTTGAGAAATAGGAAAGCCAAACATAGTCACATGTTGAACATACGTTCAAAGAGGAGGTCAATGCTGCAAACTAGAAAGTGGTGACTTTGATATTAGTCCTAGGCCAGGGTCTAGAATGGAGATTTAGGTTTGGCCCATACTCCCTTATCATAGGAAATTTTGCTCAGAAAATTTTAAAAACAACATGAGTTCACAGTGAAGAAATCTTGCCAGACCACTCCTTCTTGCTTTCTGTGGCAGTAATGCTAGACTCAATAGAATCATGCCTTAGAAATTCTGCACTTGCATTTTAGCAAAGGATTTGGCAAGGTCTTCATGATGAACAAGAGGAAAAACATGTGAGCTGAATCACAGTACCATGGATTTGTAACTTGATCGGAATGATGATCAATGCCAATATGCTAGAGGCTCTGGTGTGGACTGGGAGCTCTGTCTTTGGTCCGGTTCTATTTTTTGAAGCAATGACTTGAATGAGAATAGTGAGGGCAGCTGATGAATCCATGAGTGGCATAAAGCTTTAAGGGAATGGTTTATATATTTGGGGAAAGACCAGGATCCAAAAGGCCGCAGCAGGCTAAAAAGATGGGCAGGTCTAACCTGATTTATATTTAATTGTTCTGCTCTTTGATGTTGTCCTCCGCATCCCCCTTCTAAGAAAAGTTAGAAACAAAAACATCACACCAGTACAGAAGGCAGAATAGCACAAGTTCAAGAGTACTTCCTTTGGAGTTAGACTTATTTAGGCAAGTCTCTACTCGTGTGAGCCTCAGCCTATCCGCACTATGGGTGAAAGATAATTACTACGTCATTGGGTTGTTGATGTGAGGATTAAATGAGATGCAAAAGATGCAAAGCATTTAGCACATTGCCTTGCCCATAATAAGCACTCAACAGATAATAACTATATATAGCTATATCCACACACAGTGGCTTAGCAGGAGCATGTGTGAAAAAGACTTGTGGTTTTAATTGACTCCGAGTTCAGTGTGAGCCAATGATCTGATGTGGCCCCCCAAAATAACTGATTCAACAGAGGCTGTCTTTAAAGAGCCATGGTAGGCTAAACACATGAAGCAGTGACTCTTGCCAGATTCCCCATGGATGGACCACAACGTGAGCCCCATATTCTGCTCTCAATATCCCACCATTAGAAAAGACCTTTGTAGCTAGGAGAGCCTAAGATAACAAAGCACTTAAACCCATGGCCTACGGAGAACCGGAGAGAAGAATACTTCAGGGCATCATGACAGCTGTTTCAAATATTTTTAGGACAGTCACAAGGGAAAGGAATTAGTGTTGCTCAGTGTGGAGCCAAACCAGTATAAGAAATCTTTCTACAAAGGAAATACCAGGGGTTTGGAAGAAAGGCACTAATTGATTGAAAATATAAACAATAATAATGAAATAAGAGGTTTCACTCTACTTTGAAGAAAGTCTAGTTCAGCTTTGAGCCATTTTTGTTGTTGTTGTTGTTGTTTGTTTTATCATTAAGCATAGGGGACCATCTCTCTGAAAAAGCCCTTTCCAGAGACTTTGATCAGCCTTGTGATTAGATACACCTCCTCACCATTGTATTTTCAGGGGGTGAAAATTAAAGAAAGGAAAGGCACTTCAGTAATTTTCCGGGTTCCTCAGGGAGATTAGAATTCACCACTCCATTTTTCTTGCTCTTCACACCTCTACCTGCTGCAATCAGTGGGCTTTGATGTCTCTTATCTCAGTTAGCCATCTCCTTGGAGTTATGAACATGACAGTGGTTTGGGATAACATTCCTCTCCACCACCTCACCTTTGTTTAAGCTGCATTTTTTTTACGCACTTAATTTTTAAAATTTAACACCCAAGAAGAGTGTTAGGAAAGCATTTCAGTGGAGAGGTAGGTAGCCAGCTGCCATGAAACCCAGAGCAATACACAGTGACTTCCGCATAAATGTGCATCGTTTCTCAAATTCTCATTTATGCATTGCCCTAATACTTTCTCTGTTTTAAAATAAACTGTGTTTCTTAAAGAACCAGAATCAAGTGATTTGTATTCTGGTCACAGTATAGGTCTTTGATGGAACAGGCTTGGATCTCTCTCACCTGATCACCGCATCCAAATGAGAAAAAATGGAATCCCGTTCACAATGCAAATATTACTGAAAATCAGAAATCATTCTGCCTTATAATCAAAACCAGAAAGCTGTTATTGGACCTCAGTACCATTTCTAAAGACTCTTAATTCACTGCAGAAATCCTGTCCTAAAATGAAAGTCTGGGCAGAATGACATTGTTTCTGCTAAAGAACCACTTTGTCTTAGTTGGCATCATTTCCAAAGTCATGGATGAAACTGACAATAGCTGATTAATTTGTGTGTTTTGTTCTGCTCACACATTTGTTTGGAAATAAGAAGTTAACTTCCGTCAGAGCCAGAGAGAAATTAAGTAATAGGACAATGACTGCCCTGTCGACATTTATTAGAGAAGGGGAATTAGAGTGCTTTCTTGAGTTAATATTATATTTTATAATTGCTATGAACCTCCTAAGGTAAGTCTAACTACATGACTGTTGATTGTGAATATTTAAAGTATTGTTTGAAGTTTCCGTCAGGATTTTTTTTTTTAAGATTTTATTTATTTATTTGACAGAGAGAGACACAGCAAGAGAGGGAACACAAGCAGGGGAAGTGGGAGAGGGAAAAGCAGGCCTCCCGCTGAGCGGTGAGCCTGATGCGGGGCTTGATCCCAGGACCCTGGGATCGTGACCTGAGCCAAAGGCAGACGCTAACGACTGAGCCACCGAGGCGCCCCAGGATTTTTTTTTTTACATTTTTTCACAAAACGTTATTTGGCAGCAAGCTTCAAAGAATCCAACAGTGATTTTCAATTATATTTATTATTAGCTCCATAATCAGTCAACATATTAAAAAGAGCAAAGGCAGTAACTTGGACCACTTGGGAATTGGCATCAAGTTTCAAAGTTACATTTGACTCTTATAGAGGGTAACAGATTTGGTGAAGATTTTATCCCAGCTCTATTTTTGGTTTTTTTTGTTTCATTTCAATTCTTCACCAATAGTTTTCCAAGTTCCAGACAGCACTGTTGCCTGCACTTAAAGGTAAAAATCGGATAAAATTATTTTAGGTGTTTGTCTTTAAAAAATGTTTCATGGGTCCTTATGCTACCAATCTATTTCTCTCTGTTATTTCCCTTGGACTTTTCTTGGGTGGGGGGAGGTTAGGATTCATTTTGATACATTATTAGATCATTTCTAAAACTTAACGAAATTACATTGTCGTGAATTTCAATGATGCTAATTGTTAACGACATAAGAAAACACAAAAAATGTTTTAATAACCATAGGTAAATGAGATCACCCTGAATGGAGAGTCCTAAGGAAATGAATCAGTGAATCAGTGGGTCACACTCTATTTTCTCAGGGTTTCAAATAATGATTTCTAAGTGTTATCTCCAACTTGAACTAGAGACACCACTTTCCACCTCCCGTCCTCACACTTCAGTGCCATGGCCCTGCCAAGAGTCAGTTTCCCAAAGGGAGGCTGGGACTCATTACACGGAGGAGAAGATGTTGCTTATACCAACAGCCACATCAGTCAAATGCTCTGGAATTCAACATAACCATAATGACTTTATTCATGACTGAATGTTATGTTCTTTAAAAACCAAGGCAGTATTGTGAGGGGGAGGAAAAATAAATGTAAGGAAAAGAAGTAAGGGAGAGAGGGATTGGGCTTGAGATTGGGATGGAGAAGAAAGGTCTGAAGCTGGCGCCCTACTCTGAGTAGGACAGGTTCAGCTGTTGGTGTCTTTTTCTCTGTTGTTTCCAAGCAGAAAAAGGG
The DNA here is from genome assembly GCF_054177405.1 of Leptonychotes weddellii. Classification (NCBI taxonomy): domain Eukaryota; kingdom Metazoa; phylum Chordata; class Mammalia; order Carnivora; family Phocidae; genus Leptonychotes; species Leptonychotes weddellii. The sequence continues at coordinate 92,321,076 of NC_138375.1, read as the reverse complement.
CTTCACATAGCCAGCCGCTGATAGAGGCTTTCCCCACCTCCTGGTGATTTAAAACCAAGTTGGAGTGGTTATCACTCGACCAGGCCCAGTCGCAACTCTCAAACTTAACCATGTGGCAGCAGCCAAATTTCACAGGCTAGTTATAAAATTCATACTGCATGGTGATCATCCATGGGCTTAGAGTGAGTCGAGCATATTGAAAAATACAGATAGTGCTTCAGTTTTCATTTGCCCCACAGCCAATGCTCGGGGATGGCTTCAAGGTCAAGAGCGCCACTTCCTCCAAGGTAGCTGCCGCTGACTTCGGTTTTATAGGCAACTTGTGCGGATTTGTTGGGAGCATGTAGTGCAGATGGCTCGTCAGGTCCCAATTTTCCCCTAGCCTCTTCGCACTGTTGGAACGAGGCCTTAGCTCTTCATCTGATTTAATTCTTGGAATGTGATACTCAATGTACACTAGCGTTGAAATGAGAACATTTTGAACATTCTCAATTATAAGAGGGTAGGGGCAAGGCCTTAGTCAGCAAAATACAGGCTAACACTTTTTCTCCTACTAAAAGTGCCAGATATTGTTAAGTGTGCTGACAGACAATTCACAGCACTTTCTACGATACGCAGGTTACATTTTCAAAGTGTACTTCGGCTGCCTTATTGTTCATTACAGACAACAGTTTTATTTACTACCAACACATGCAGGTTGAATGAAGAAAGCAATATTCAGTTAAAAAGGAAGATGCAGAGACTCAGGTTAGCCAGAAGCCCATGCGTTTCCAGTCACTAATCAAGGCCCAGCAGAACTACCTGGAGAAACCAACCACCTCCCAGCCCTTCCCTCTCTTCTCTTATTCATGTTGATGGTGAATGTCAAGAGCTTTGCTTACCATGAAAGTGAGAGCTAAAGAGAAGGGCAGATAAAAGTTCTACTGGTTCGAGTAATTTATTACCATGTGGAAATATACTTTTGAAAAGACCATCAAAAGCTTAGATCAACCAAAGTAGAGGTTGTTGCCAACAGACCTCTAGTCTTTGTTCCAAAACAACAACAATAGCAATAACAAAAAACCTCAGTTTGGCCTGCAGAAAAAAGGATTCTGAATCTGAATTCATCTCAACTAATAAACCGGTCCAGTGGCAACACAATGCCTCCCTCACCACCACCACCATGGAGATTCAACAGCCAATAGAAAACTACATCAAGTCTATGAATAAAATAAATTGAAAAGATATAAGGACTAAGAAATCAGTGAGTGCTTAATATTTGTGGTTCATTGAGTTTTCTGGATAGAAGGTATAATATAAAAGTGTAAATTTGTACTTTTACCACTCATTGTCACAAAATTTAGGTGCTCTCTAAGTCTCTCTCTCTCTTAAAGGTGGTGTTCTTGGGAAACATTTCTTTTTTTTTTAATTGAAGTATAATTAGCATACAGTGTTACATGAGTTTCAGTTGTACAACATATTGATTCGACAATGCTATACATAACTCAGTGCTCATCACAGTGAGTAGTAGTCATCATCTGTCACCATATGTCATTATTACAATATTTTTGACTATATACCCTATGTTGTATTTCTCATCTCTGTGACTTTTTATACCTGGAAGTTTGTATCTCTTAATCTCCTTTATCTGTTTCGTCCATCCTTCACACCCCTTCCTTCTGGCAACTACCAATTTGTTCTCTGTATTCAAGTCTGGGGTTTTGTTTTGTTTTGTTTTGTTTTTTTAGATTCCACATATAAGTGAAACCATATGGTATTTGTATTTCTCTAACTTATTTCACTTAGCATAATACCCTCTAGGTCCATCCATATTGTCCCAAATGGCAAGATCTCATTCTTTTTTTGGCTGAGCAATTTTCCATTGTGTTTGTGTATTTATATATACATACATCCAAGCTATGCAAGGTCTTTTATGCATATCTTCTTTATCCACTCATCTATTTGTGGACACTTGGCTGCTTCCATATCTTGGCTATTGTAAATAATGCTGCAATAAACGTAGTGGTTCATATATCATTTTGAATTAGTGTTCTCATTTTCTTTGGATAAGTACACAGTAGTGAAATTACTGAATCATACAGTATATCTATTTTTAATTTTTTGAGGAACCTCCATACTGTTTTCCACAGTGACTGCACAAACTTACATTCCTGCCAACACTGCACAAAGGTTCCATTTTGTCCACATCCTCTTCAACACTTGTTATTTCTTGTCTTTTTGAGTCTAGCCATTCTGACTGGTATGAGGTGGTATCTCATTGTGGTTTTGATTTGCATTTCCCTGGTGAATAGTGATGTTGAGTATCTATTCATGTGTTTGTTGGCCATCTGTATGTCTTCTTTGTAAGTCTGTCTATTCAGATTCTCTGCCCATTTTTAATCAGATTGTTTATTATTTTTTTTTTTTTGGTGTTGAGTTGTATACACTCTTTACATATTTTGGATAATAATTGCTTGTTGGTTATATCATTTACAAATATCTTCTCTCACTCACAAGGCTGCTTTTTTCTTTTCTTGATGGTTTCCTTTGCTGTGCAAAAGCTTTTTAGTTTGATGTAGCCCCAATTATTTATTTTTGCTTTTGTTTCCCTTGCTTGGTGGGCGGGACATAGCCCTAAATATGTTGTTAAAAGCGATGTTCAAAAGATTACTGCCTGTGTTTTCTTTTAGGACTCTTATGGTTTCAGGTCTCACATTTAGGTCTTTAATCCATTTTGAGTTTGTTTTTGTGTATGGTGTAAGTAAGTAGTCCAGTTTCATTCTTTTGCATGTAGCTGTCCGGTTTTCCCAGCACCATTCATAGAAAAGGCTCTTTTCCCCATTTATATATTCTTGCCTCTGGATAGAGAGCCAGAGGTCAATTGACCCTATAGATATGGGTTTATTTCTGGCTCTCTATCTTCTTTCATTGATCTTTGTGTCTGTTTTTGTGCTGGTGTCATACTGTTTTGGTGACTGTAGCTTTGTACTATATCCTGAAGTCTGAGATTGTGATATCTCCATCCTTGTTCTTTCTCAAGATTGCTTTAGCTATTCAAGGTCTTTTGTGGTTCCATACAAATTTTAGGATTATTCGTTCTAGTTCATTTCTGATTTTATTTATTTGAGTTTTCTCTCTTTTTGCTTGATCAGCCCAGCTAAAAGTTTATCAATTTTGTTTGTCTTTTCAAAGATCCAGCTCTTGGTTTCAGGAATCTTTTCTAGAGTTGTTTGTTTGTTTGTTTTTTAATCTCTATTTCACTTAATTATATTCTAATCTTTATTATTTCCTTCCTTCTACTAGCTTTGGGCTTTGTTCTTTTTCTAGCTCTTTTAGGTATAAGGTTAGGTTGTTTATTTGCGATTATTGAAGTAGGCCTGTATAGCTATAAATGTCCCTCTTAGAACTGCTTTTGCTGCATCCCAGAGATTTTGGACTGTTGTGTTTTCATTTTCATTTGTCTCCATGTATTTTTTGTATCCTACAACTTTACTGAATTCATTTATTATTTCTAATAGCTTTTTGGTGGAGTCTTTAGAGTTTTCTATGTGTAGTATCATGTCATCTGCAAAGAGTGACAGTTTTACTTCTTCCTTACCAATTTGGATGCCTTTTATTTTTTTTTCTTGTCTGATTGCTCTGGCTAGGATTTCCAGTACTATGGTGAGAGTGGACATCCTTGCCTTGTTCTCACATCTTTTTTATCCATTTACTTATCAATGATGAGGTCCTCTTTGATTTCTTGGTTGACCCATTCATTTAGTAGCACGTTGTTTAACCTCCATGTGTTTGTACTTTTTCCAGAGTTTGTTGTTGGTGGTGGTGGTTTTGGTGTTTATGTTGTAGTCTTGTAACTGATTTCTAGTTTCATACTGTGTGGTTGCAAAAGATGCTTGATATGATTTCAGTCTTTTTGAATTTATTGAGACTTGTTTTGTGGCCTAACACATGATCTATCCTGGAGAATGTTCACTGTGCACTTGAAAGAATGTGCATTCTTTGTTTTGAGGTGGAATGTTCTGTATATATCTATTAGGTCCATCTGGTCCAATGTGTCACTCAAAGCCACTGTTTCCTTGTTGATTTTGTGTCTGCATGATCTATCCATTGATGTAATGGGATGTTAAAGTCCCCTATTATTATTATATGCTCCCTTTATGTCTGTTAATATTTGCTTTATGTATTTAGGTGTTCCTATGTTAGGTGCATAGATATTTACAACTGTTATATCCTCTTGTTGGATTGATCCCTTTATCATTATGTAGTGTCCTTCTTTGTCACCTTGCTACAGTCTTTGTTTAAAGTCAATTTTGTCTGATATAAGTATTGCTACCCCAGGGTTTTTTTTTCTCCCTGATTCATGGTATATGTTTTTCCATCTGGGAAACATTTCAAAGCCTTTACTAGTTTTGAACTTCACAAGAAAACCTGAGGGCCCTTTTCTTATGGAAACTCAATAGGTTGTCTTTACATTTGGCCTATTGTTTAATTTCAACTGGTTTAGCTTCTAAGGTTAGCAGCAATTTTAAGACAATGCCAGTGGGAGGGTTATTCAATGTTTTAATTGAATGTTGCCCCTGAAAGCCATACTCAGTGAACTTGGCCTAATACTGTCATGTTGGAATCTGATAGTTGCCCTGCAGTGGAAGGGAAAACAATTTTTTTAATTACATATAAAGGCTGTGACTAGTTCCATAATTACCATGGCAGAGCACAGTTATCTTTCCCTATATAAAGACCATCCTTTTCAGTGAAGAGGACTTCCATGTAAAACCACCTATTTTAAAAATAAAATACAAAACTAATGATTCCTTTCTCCCTAAGAATCTCATCCAAATACAAATCAAAACAAAACATTAAAATAGTTCTTAAGTTCGATTTTTTTTTCAAGATCAGATAAGGCCTTGGGCTCCTGGGTGGCTCAGTTGGTTAAGCGACTGCCTTCGCCTCAGGTCATGATCCTGGAGTCCTGGGATCGAGTCCTGCATCGGGCTCCCTGCTCAGCAGGGAATCTGCTTCTCCCTCTGACCCTCCCCCCTCTCATGCTCTCTCTATCTCATTCTCTCTCTCAAATAAATAAATAAAATCTTTAAAAAAAAAAAGATCAGATAAGGCCTTGTCAGGCTAGGGAGATGTGAAAGAAACTATTTTAGATTATCATGGACCTTTCTAAAAATAGAAAAGCAATATAGTCCCCTCTGTGTGCCTTTAACACTCTTCTCTTGCAGTAGGCCTTTGACTCTTGGGGCTTTGACATAGGCCCATGTATCTCTCCTAAGGCTAATGTGACACCCATCCCAAGACAAAGTCTAACTGAGGCATAATTTCTGCAGTTGTCAACTTCCAGTACACAGGAGAGTGCAGATTGGCTAATGTATCCCTCTGCCATAAACATCATGAGTGATGATCCTTCCCTGACATGCTTATATCTAATTTTCCCCGTTAGCAAAGAAAATAGAAAATGAAAATACAAATCTCAAACCCATGCATGAACAAAGTGCTTGCCTGGTGTTCACTTACACATAATAACATGGACATACATGAGTAAGATGTCTCTAATCCTGAAGTATTTTGCTTTATTGTTTGCCCATTCTAACAATCAGGAGAGAGATGGGGTGCTGGTAGAAGGGGCAGCTACTCTTATCTCCATTGTTTTCAGGTAAACCTAAAGCCAAACAAGTAATGGTGATTTTTTTTCCAGGGTCTCTGAGCTAAAAAATGATGGGAGTCAGGACTTTCTTGGATCACCAGGCCCTTACCTTACTATAATTGCCTTAAACCTACAATTCACTTTTCCTCTGTTTCTAATTTTTACTTTTGCTACAGCCTTTAATCCTTCTGGAGTTTTCTCCCTATTGAACTAATTAAATAGACAGATTTGAAGGAACCCAGGCTCCCAGAATCTGAGAGATTCCCACACCACAAGATTATGTGAATCAGAAAAGATTTGCATTCCCCTCCCTGAGTCTAACCCCATGCCAAAGTCATGGAGTTCCCTCTTCTCTCCAAGTTTAGGTTAGCTGTGCCTCTCGAGGGTCACAAACTCCATGTTTTTCAACTTGAAAATTGAAGCAATTCTGCTAGGTGCTGAAGAGCTTAAGGAAAGAACCTCTTAGCCACCATATGTCAATAGAAACCCCAACCCAACTCTGGTGTGTTGATGTATTCAGGGGCCAGAAGTTCTTGAACCCGCATGCTGAATTTCCAACGTATAGAGCAGTATGACTCTTCCCTGCGAGAGGAATTTTGAGGGTAGAGAAAATATTAAGGTATAAGAACAGAACCATTTCTGGAAGAGTGAAATCCATTCTGAGATGGATTTCATCTCAGAGATGAAAGAGAGAGAGCACCATGCTGGTCACGCAGCGGTGTATCTGGGAGCAGTGGCTCTTGCATGAATTTCTGAGTATTCGACGCAGCCAAGAGCTAGTATCCAACTCCTTCATCAGTTTTAAATGCCACACACAGAAAATTGCTAATAAGGGTGTGAGTGCCATGTCCCCCTCCTTCTTTACCACCTGCTCCTTGAGGCAACAGCTTATTTGTGGGAGCCACCCCTGCCAGCAGGACTGTCTGTATAGACCCCCTCTGTGGCAGAAGGCAGAGAATGGCCATCCCTTGGGCATTTTTCACACTATGTTTTCCAAGCTGGCACTCCTAGGAGAAAATGAAAAATTGATTAGCTTTCCTAAGTATAGCTGGAGACCAGTGATGCCAAAGGGCCACCAGCGTGGCTTCTTCTGGTAAGTGACACCTTGCTGTGAGGAATGTCCTGGCCTAGTTGGCATAACAGCCCCAGATGCCCATCTCCAAGGGCAGTGCATCCCAAGGCCAGGACCTTCAAAGCTTCCACGGGGCTCACTTACCAGATTTACCCCTTAGATGACTTCCTTCTTAATGAGGAAAAGCAGGCTGGCGAGACTGTGCTGCTGTGTGCCTTCAAAGGTGACGGAAGCCACAAAGATCCCCTATGAGCTGTAGGCTTGCCGATCATACAGACAACCATATTGAAATCAGGTATATGATTCATACTTAATGTATAAAATAAATCAACATTTATGTAAAGCTCACATTCCCAACCCCTTTCACATGCACCATGCAGTACCTAGAGTGAATTTCACTGCCCTCATGTGAAGGCTGTGGACTGCGGACGTGGAGGCTTTCTGATTCCCCATCAGAGGTGCTTGTGCACATGTGGCCTGCATGATTGTTTCTTAATATTCAGCTTACATTTTTATTATCCTGCTAAAGGAATTTTTCTCATCTCTGTTCTCTCTCACCAGCTGCATTGTCCCAGACTCCCACACAGGAAGCGTACAGCAAAACAGAAGGGCACGCTCCTGGAGATGGGAGGTGGGTGGGACCCCTGATACTGTCACATTTTCTGTGGGCTACCTTGGGGTAACCCTGCGAGGCCTCCTCTCCCGTTTCCTGTTGGCAGGTCCTCAACATTACCAAATGAATAGGGCTGGCCTTTCCTGAGCTTTCTCCTTCTGCCCCCAGAGCATGCTGGATGTTTTAAATGGATTGCAGGGGAGTGAATGACTCATATGTGGGATGGTAATGAAATTTTGGAAATGAATACCTAAAGAAATCAGAAAAACTGCAGGCCCTGCAGGACTCAAGGATGCTGAGAGCACATCCCCTGATGCAAAAGAATTACAAGAACTCTCAATTTAGACTTATTAAATAAGAGGGATAGGAAATAATGTAAAATCTATGGCACAGTAATTTGCTTCTTAAGAGGCTCTCTTTCTCTCTCCCTTCTTTCCCTGTCTCTCTCTCTGACTAGCTACACACACACACACACACACACACGGATATGCATGCTCAGTAATTCTATTACCAATACAAGATGAGCTCCTCTCCTCTTTACTGCAGTCCAAGGGGGATTTTAGCATAATGACTAAGGTAACAATTTTTGAATAACAGTGCTTCAGATCTGAGGAGTGTCGTGTTTCCAGATTATAGATTCAAAGCTTTGGCAAACATTATGCCATTCTGAGATCTTCTCAAGGGTTCTATAGGAGCGGGCAACACATGTAGTGTCCCCGTGCTGCAGCAGGAGGACCGTTGGGCAAGAGAGGTTGGAGAAAGTGCTAGGCTGGGAGTCAGGAGGGCAGGGGGGCGGCTCCAGCTCTGCCCCCCGCCAGCTGTGCGGTCTTCGGCAAGTCCCCGGACCTCCCTGGGACTCTGGCTCATCCAGCCAACGTGATCGCCCAGCTCTCTCCTGGCTCTAACAAGTGTAAGGAGACATTTGAACTGTGTGTTTCAGTTTACAAAGCCTTTGCACATCTATTAACCCAGTCTCCACCATAGCTGATCTTATAAATTGAGGAAGCTGGGACACAGAGATGACAAAAGATTTGCTTGGGGATTGTGGAGCTAATAGCTAGGAAAGCCAGGTGTGAGAACCAGGATTCTGACTCGAGAGCCACGTTCATGTCATAACCCTGGGCTGCCTCTGACAGAAAGGCCCTCTTTGCTTTCTACAGTGGAAAAGAGAGAGTTTTCAACAATAATTAAAACCAAATAAGAAAAATGAGTTTTCAAGTTTACCAATCCAAATATTATAGTCAATCAAGAGCAGTAACTTTCCAAGGGCCAGACCACAAACTACTTTTGCAGAAGGATAAGCCTTGACCTCACTGGAAGTGAAATGCCCTGGAGAAGACCAGTGAGATGTGTACGATCCACATCCATATACCTCTGCACTTGGCTTTAGTAATGGGGTGTCCCTGGGAATGTTCTGTTTATGAAAATCTATTTGGTATGTCAAGTTATTTTGAACACACAAAGCTCATCTGCACTTTCAAGTGGTCATCTTAGGAAATTCTTGCAGAGTTTAAGAAGAAAGAGAATATTTCCTAATCCAATAGTTCTCTACCTGGTCACATTGCTAGCTAAGAAACAGAGCAAGTAGGCAAAGCGGGGAGACTTTGAGCAAGGGGGACAAATAGGATCAGCTCCCAGCAGTCATTGCCGCTCACCATGCTTTCAGGATGGACCAGTCCCTCCCACAGCTGCTGCTGATTGTTGGGTGTTGCTAGCTCACAGCTGAGCCCCCATGCCAGCAACTGCCTGAACAGAAGACAGCTGCCTAACACACCAGGCCGCTCCCCAATTTCCCTGCTGCGGCCTGGTTAACCACTGATGTACAACAGCATAAAAGCCTGGGCCCTTTGCCCCGACTGGGGACAGCTCTGCAAGGCCAGGCCAGCTCTAGAGCCCCACCATGGCATAGGCTGAAGTTTCTGTCTTGGCTGCATCATGGGCCAGATTATCTCTGTCTGATCCTCCTTCCCTCACTCCCCATAAATATACTGAGCCCCAATCTCCATCTCAGAGTCTGTCTCAACAGAAACCTGACCTGCCACACCTTTCTTCCTGTCTCTCAATCCTGAGCTAGAAGACTTTGCAAAATCTCCATTTCTTTTTAATTGTGAGAAGGAACCATCTGGCAAGGACTCCAGAGGTAGAACCCAGTATCCAGGAGGACAGGGCACAGCTGTTTGTGAATACTGATCCATGTGAACATATGATTTTGGAAATAGAGGGCAGCCTTTCAAGACAAAGCCATACAAAGCATAGGGGATTTGGCATAAGAAGTAGCATATAGAGAGAATGATGTTGACTACTCAATTGAGAGGGAACTCCACTGCATGTTCAGGAATTTCCCCAGACACAAACAAAGCCCTCTCTGACTCTTTCCTGAGGGCCCACCTTCTCAGGCCAGGCTGTGTGTACTGCAGTTTGAGTACAGATGTACCTTCCATCTCTCGTGAGCACAACAACAGCGATGACCACTGATGATGTATTTTCTGCAGGAATTCTCTACCCTAAATATCGGGGGCATTTGTGTTAGTCATTCGATTGGCTTACTGTGCTGGGAATTTTTCCCCCTAATCGTGAAAGTAAATTCTTCGGTGTCAGAATCTGAATAAGTCTGCATAAAGCTAGCTATCTCCTAATTTATAGTCAAGCTGTGATAAGCAGCTCCCATAATCAATAGCATTTCTCAGGATCTTATGTTCACAGACAACCAAATCATCCATATGATGGGCAGCAGTAGCTGTGCACAGGAAGTTACAATTGGATGTTATCTAACCTTTTGAGCCTCTGCACTTTTAACTATAGGTTGGAAAGTATATATATTAAAAAAAAAAGTGTGCCAGACTCTAACGATGAGATCAGTTCTAATTGTGAGAATGTTAGGTACAAATTGTGACATGTGAGATTTGGAGAGAGCTCTGAGATGGAAGTCTGATTTTGCATGTTGCATAAGCAGGTTTAACTGTTGGCGTTGAATGACTGGACTCTCCCAGAGAGTACAGACCACGGAGCAACAGGTTTGCACATCAGTGAAAATGAAGGACGAGAGGGCACAAGAAGGACCGGTTAGGAGAAGCAGTTACAATTAGCATCCCTCTGGAGCCCAGCGGGAAACAGAAGTACACCCAAACAGAAGTGCTCGAAGGATGGGCTATTTCTGGAGGTATGTGCAGGGCATAGGGAAACCAGAAGGAACAATGCAGAATCCCAGGGCAAGGGACAGTGTAGCTGCTGCCCCTCTGGAGTGGAAGGAGAGAGGGGAAGGAGCACTTACAGGAACCCACAATGAGAAGTGGTGAGGAGAAGCATAATGTAAGAGAAGACAGAACCTTTAGTTCAGAGAAACAGCCAGCCTGAGGTGACCCCATTGGGAGGAAGCAGGAATAGATACCTCAAGCCCCACCTCCTTCCTGTCTCTAATCTGCTGCTCCCTCTCTCTCATTAGCCAAGACCAAATGGAGCCCCTTTATGCAGTCCAAGCAGATTAGCCTACTGGACAGAAAGAAAGAAATTCTGGAGGGACAAAGGAGGATACACCCTACTCCAAAAAATAGAAGCCACTCAGGATGCAACAGTGCATCAAGATTTGAGCATGAGCATCTTTTTTCCCCCTTTCATTACAACTTCTGTTAAAAAAAAAAAAAGATAAAATCAGTTAAGAAAATCTTCCTGGAAGTAAACTATATTTTAAGAAAGAAGGGGACAGGGGCACCTGGATGGCTCAGTCAGTTAAGCATCTCCCTTCAGCTCAGGTCATGATCCCACGGTCCTGGAATCGAGCCCCACGTCGGACTCCTTGCTCAGTGGAAAGCCTGCTTCTTCCTCTCCCTATGCTGCTCCCCCTGCTTGTGCTCTCTCTCTCTATCTCTCAAATAAATAAAATATTGAAAAAGAAAAAAGGGGACATGGTTAGGGGTCTTCAAGAAGACTGCAGGAAGAGATTATTGATGTTGCTATCACCTTCATCTGGTATTTCAAACACAGCAAAAATATATCATCTGATATATCAAATACAACAAAACTATGTGCTGTCATCTTCCACATAGGTTTTGCTCTCTTTGAAGGCAAGTGTCCCAGTGACAGGCCAAAAAAGAAAAGATGAGGTAGATCTACATTTCAAGAAGCTGCTTTACCCATGCTTTATAATGCTGTGTGAAGGCAGAACTTGCAGCTATGTGAAGGCACTTTGTCCATCTTCTGGAAAACAAAGGGCGAGCAAGTCCTGATTCACCACCTGTGGGACCCAACATTTTCTTGAAGTCCTGGCTCTGGAATTACATAGGCCTAGCTCAGTCTGCATCCTGGTTCAGTCACCTAATAGCTATGTGATCTTGGGTCAAATTCTGTAAGCTCACTAAGCCTTAACTTACTTACTTCACAACTGAGGACACAGTAGCATCCCCTAGTACTGTAGTGAGAATTAAAGAAAATAATATATCTGTATTAGTCAAAGTTATCTTGTTGCAAATAATAGTATCTGATTCTGGGGCGCCTGGGTGGCTCAGTTGGTTAAGCGACTGCCTTCGGCTCAGGTCATGATCCTGGAGTCCCGGGATCGAGTCCCGCATCGGGCTCCCTGCTTGGCAGGGAGTCTGCTTTGCCCTCTGACCCTATCCCCTCTCATGTGTTCTCTCTCTCTCAAAATAAATAAATAAAATCTTAAAAAAAAAAATAGTATCTGATTCTGGCTAGTTTAAGCCAAAAAAAAAAAAAAAAGAGGAGGAGAAATGGAGGGAGGGAAGAAGACATAGAAAGAGAAGTCGAGTATTTGTTAACACTGGGGTATCTCAGTGCTCAAGGAAGAAGCAAAGACCGAGTAGATTAAAATGTTCATGTCACATACAGACCTCACCATAGTTCTTAATGATTTCAAGCTCGGCGAATTTCCCAGAGGGCAGGACCCAGGACCACTCTGGGATCCCATCAGCAACTGTTGCATCCCTTCTTTCTGGAACAGATGGATATGTGGCTCAGTTTCAGTGGTTACAGTCCATGGCCTCTTCATTCCCAGTGCAAATTGCAGGGAGAGAGAATTCCATTGGCTCAGCTTGGATCAGGTTCATCCACTGGGTCAACCAACCATGGTTAGGATGGGAAGAAGCCCCAGGGGTCACAGGGGACACAGCACTGCAAGTCCACTGATGTGTGTCTAGTGGGCGGTCCTGGGGAAGGAGGAAGCTGATGAGCCATGCAGCCCCCATACCTACAGAAAAGCCAAGGTATATAGGCCCCAACACACAGAAGTCATCATGAGGTTTTAGCTATTATTATTTCAGTGATTGTGACAGAAATAGCATTTAGAAATTTAAAATTTAAGTTTCTTGTCCCTGAAGATCTTTTGCACACCATTAGCTGTTACTGTTAATATCTATACATTTAAAATTTTAGATTTATCCTCTATCTCTCATTAGATTATAAATCCATGGAACCATTATATTTCTCACTATCTCTCTCCATCCTCATTATTTAATGAGCAGTAGGTGCCCAATAGGTGTGGCCTACTCCCTAAAACTCATCAATCTCTACTGATATCAGAGCTCCTAGAAGCAAACTAGGCTCCCATTTGCCCTTTCTTAAAACCTAATATATAAATCAGTGTCTGTTCAATGAACTAGACATTTGTTTGGTTTATATTACTAAAAACAAAACAAAACAAAAAACTCAATATTTCAATTTGAAGAAAGAAATATATCATTTCAACCCCACTCAACATTTTAAAAATTATTGGAAGTGGCTTCCAATAAATGCACGCCTGCCGCCAATTGTGATCAAATGGTAAGAGCTACCTGGCACTACATTGGAAAGGTTTATGAGAAAGAAACTGAGACAGAATGCCATCATCGATTATTAATGTCTGGCATGGACATAGGATTGGGAGGTGGCAGCATGTAGGTTGGCAGCATGTAGGTTAAGTATTTGGCATTCCTGGGCCATATTCAGTAACTAAAATAAATATGAAAATCAGAATTTACATAGAACTAAGACCAGTTTGAATCAGGGATGACAGACATGATTGTAACTGTGTCCTCAGTTTAGAGATGATTTGAAGATTGATTTAAGGTAGATTATGTCAAGGCATGATTTCTACAAATCTTTATTTATATAAATCTTGCCTTACTATTGGACATTATCATAACCACTGTGATTATTTAAATGATAATAAAACAAGCAATGGTTATCAAGATTATAGTTAAGTGATTTTTTTACTTACCATTTAAAGTCATGAGTTTCCAAATCTGGCAGTTAAGTGCTGATTGTGGACTAAGTTAGGTTTAGGTTCAACTACACAGAACAGAAAACTCAACTCAAGAGAACTTGAATGAGGGGGACACCTGGGTGGCTCAGTCAGTCGGGTGTCCAAATCTTGATCTTAGCTCAGGTCATGAGTTCAAGCCCCACATTGGGCTCTATACTGGGAGTGGAGCCTACTTAAAAAACAAAAACAAAAACACCTGAATGAAATATTGGATTACTATATTTTTCTCTCCCATAAAAGTCCTAAGACAGGCAATCCAAGGCTGGTTTGGAGGCTCCATAGTCATCCGTTAATCTGGTTTCTTCTATCTCTGTTCACTTTCCATAGCAAAATGCTTCCATCTTCAAAGCTGCCTCATTGCCTAAGACAGCTGCCCATCTTATCGGCATTCTAGCCAGGAAGAGAAATGAAGGAGAAAATGGCAAATGGGTGAGTTCCATTGAGTCACCATGCTTTAAATAGTTTTCCCAGAAGCCCCACTCAGTGACTTTCAGTTGCATCCCACTGACCACCTCAAGCAGTAAGGAAATTGGAGAATTGTGCTCTCTCAGCAGAACACATTGCCATCTAGGAAATGAGGAGAATGGATATTTGGTAGGCAACAAATGGCCTCTGGCACAATTTGCCTATTAGAAACATGCTACCACTGGGCGCCTGGGTGGCTCAGTCGTTGTCTGCCTTCAGCTCAGGTCATGATCCCAGGGTCCTGGGATCGAGTCCCACATCGGGCTCCCTGCTCGGCAGGAAGCCTGCTTCTCCCTCTCCCACTCCCCCTGCTTGTGTTCCTGCTCTCGCTATCTCTCTCTCTGTCAAATAAATAAGTAAAATCTTTAAAAAAAAAGAAAGAAAGAAACATGCTACCACTGAGTGCTTAGTGATTCCACCAAACCATACACTCCATGGGGGCAGGGACCTCATCTGTTTTGTTCACTATAGAACCCCAAGCCACCTCTCCAGCACCCAAACACTGCATGAAACATAAATAACAAACCCAAGGTTACTCAGCAAGTAAGAAGCTGGGTCTCAATCAGAACCTTGGGGCCCCAAATTCCTGCGATATTCCTCCATGTTTTGAGGATGTACAAAAAGGTAAATGGCAGAACTATGGGACAAGCTGGCAGGGCGATTGGAAGCCAAGTAGTGACAGTCCTGAATGTCTTTCTAGCCTAGCTTTCAAACACAGATCCCATAGGGAAAGTGTAAAGAGAGAGGATGAATTTGAGAGACAGCTTTCAGGATCTACAGGATGAGAGCTGTTGGCTGTAGAGAGAGGAGATAGCAGAGATCACAAGCTTCCAGTTTATGAGGCACTGTAGATGAAGATGACATCCATAGTAACTAATAGGGAATGCAGCAGGTTTTTAAGGGGAGAAGCAAAGAGTATTTTTCGGCAGAAGAACCACCAGAGGATAGCCAAGGAGCCCAGCAAAATAGCCTAATTCAGCCAATAGACTGGAAGAATGCACTTGTTTCTAACCTCTTCTGGTTATCACATGTGTATGCCTCAGTCTTTTTGTGAAGTTGTTTCTACTACAGGCTGAACAACTAGAAAAGAAGAATTCATGTGAACAAACCATCTAAGAACAAGCTCACTGTTCCAAGTTCCCACCGACGGGGAGGGGAAGCTGCATTTGCAGCAGCGCAATGACAACTATTCCCAGCTGAGAGTCACCCTAGAATATGTTCTCTTTGATAACAAGAGCCAATAGAATGTAGGTAAATGTGGCTTTTTAAAACCTTCTGAGAACTTGAAAGTTTCTACTCTTCCCTTCTGGTGATAATTATCAGTGTTTTTTTTTTCTTCCCTTGAGTGCCATGAAGCTGCGGAGACCCACCATATTTAGCATGGTAGAACATTCTGGTGGCCCATCTAATCCAGAAGTCATGCAAAGTTAAAGATGGGCAAAGCATTTGGAAATATTAGAGGCCGAAATTAATCCCATTAATCTGATGTCCTTGTGACCAAGCACTGACTCCCAGTTCTCTGGGATCATCTGAACAACTCCACATTCACCAAATTTTATTTGGTAACAATCATGTGGCCTGTATTTTCTTTCTAATTATTGCTTTATAGGCATTTTGCAAGGTTCTTGAAATAGGAGCAGACTTGATTTATGTAGTGGAATCTCACATCAACAGTTGATTTAGTTATGGGGAAAAAATGCATATGGAAATGTTTAAAAGATATTTCCATTGTCAATTAATTCTTGAAAACAAAGAAAATTCAAAATTTTAAATATAAAGAGAGGCATAGTAAACTATGAAAGGATATTTTAGGACCAACAATACCTAATTTATTTCCTTTGTTTATTACTGCTCCCTCCCCTGCCAAGAAAACAAAGAGAAAATCTTGCTATTAAAATATTTCAAAAATAATTTATTGTCTATTTATTTCCCAAATTGAATTACAACCTGATGGATTAGTTTCATTAAAATGTTACAAAGAACTGAGAAAAAAAATCCCAATAATAATAAAGATATAAATAGTAAATTGTAAAATATACCAATGCAAAAAA
Source organism: Leptonychotes weddellii (assembly GCF_054177405.1). Taxonomy (NCBI): domain Eukaryota; kingdom Metazoa; phylum Chordata; class Mammalia; order Carnivora; family Phocidae; genus Leptonychotes; species Leptonychotes weddellii. The sequence continues at coordinate 92,304,993 of NC_138375.1, read as the reverse complement.
ATAATAAAGACAAGTAGAAAAGGAAGCAAAATACTAAAGTTACTATAATCTGTATCACTCTTGATATCCTTAATTTGAGTGATTCATAACCCATTTGTAGAATACTGCTTGGATGTCCAATGAATTCATTACCAATTCAATTTTGTTTTCTATTAGTTCCCTTAGAATTGATGGGTCAAATATTCAAACATAGCAATTCCTGGCTTCTGTCTTTGCAACTTAACGATAGCCATTATTCAGCCTTGTCTTCTCTAAAGACTCCTTTCAGACTTGAGGACATAATTGTTCCCACTTCATTAATTTCCTAAAGAGCAGAGTATTATTCTAAATATATTGAGATTTCTGGACACTTTTTTGTTTAAGCATTTCCAATTAGGCAGAGAGGCATGCCTCTCTCTGCCCTTCCCAGTCCACTTCCCAGGACCTGAGAATTCAGGCAGAAATGGTCTTAGATGCCATTATTAATATTCGTCAGGTCATGTGACCCATGCACTTTAGAACTTGAAGGAAACCAATAGGCTTGAAGATCTATCTGGTATTGTGAGATCTGTGGTCTGACTCTCTTTGATGTTTCCTGGGCGTCAATGAATACTTAATCCTATTCATTGGCTTGACCATATCATCTCATAAACTTTCCAAATGGATAATCCCTGGTTACCCAATGTGCCATTTCACTTCACCTTTTCAAAGGTGGATTTATGAGAGAGAAAGTGACACCATCTTTACAAATTTGTCCAAATTTCCCAGTACATTTTTAAGCACTTTAAAGTTATCCTCCAAATGTGACCAAATACTTTTCTTCCATGAAACTCTAGAAGCATCCAAACTTCTATTGCCACACTGATGAACTACCTCCAGCCTTCAACCAGGGAACCTAATCTATATCATCACAGCTCCTAGGCTGATGGAAAATGACATGTAAGTCAATATCACTAAAGAACTTCTGCTTGCTTACTGCTTATAGACTTATTTTCAAAACATAATAGTAAGCTATAACCCACTCTGAGCTCCCACCGAAGGCATAGATATAATTTTCAGACAATACATCACTTAGCCTGAAAGCCAACTTTGTCACAATAGTGCTATTCTAATTCAAACCACAAATCCTTCTCTAAAATAAAATCCTCTCTCTTGTATCTGCAAGAGAAGAAAGTGCATTCTGGGCACATTTAAAACCCATTGGTTTCTGAGCATCTGCCAGCTCTGTTTTCTTTCAAACACCCACCAAAAACCCCAGCCCCTCCACAAAATCTCCCATATCTTGATGGCATCGAAACCCAATGCGGTGGCCACCGATCCAGAGAGGCTAGCACCACACAGCCTATAATAATCCATTTAAAGATTATCATTGTGCATGCTTAGTCATTTATCTTATTTTTGTCCTGTGAGGATTTATCTTGATTTTCGAGCCCATCACATATAAAGATGCTGTATTTATTTTACTTTCTTCACTCTGGGTTCCATGTTACCTGCCAACAACAGCACTTCGAACTCTTAGAGGACCCAAAGTGCTACTGACGAGATTACTCGAGTGTGAGGGTATAAAGACTGAATTCGAATCTCCTCATTTCTTAACTGGGGAAAATCAAAGCAAATTAATACATCCACACAAATTACCACTGCTTTGTAGCTTCCAGCTCCCTGGCCCTCTAATTCTCTAGTTGAACTAATGTAACTGACAAGAAGGATCAGGGCTTTTATTTAATGGGGGTGGACTGTTGCTCTTAGATTATTCCAGTAATCTGAGTGGTCAAGGAACACAAGAATATTACCTGCCTGCTCCCCTGGAAGGATCTATTTATGCATGTATTTTGGGGGAAGGAATCTTGAGAATCGTGTCTGGTTCCTGGCACAGAGCTCTGGAGTCTACCTGCATGATCTCAGATCTCAGCTCTACCACTAACATGAGGGGTATTTAGCTCCGCTGACCTCAGTGTTCTGGGGGTGAAACAGGCACCATCCTTATAATAACACACCTTACGGGCTGTGGTTAGGATGAAACGAGAGGAGATGGCGATTTGGGCAGGGGAGGGGAGTGAAACGGGCAGACAGAGACCTCTGTCCCTGGCCCCTGAGTGTCTCTCACCCATGTTGTTTTTTTCCTGCTGCTCTCATAATCCAGGGACTAATTGCAGATGTTGGAGTGAAGAATTGCTCTGTCGCCTGAGCATTTACTCCATGTGCAGTCAGCGGGTCATGCAGTGAACTCATGGGATTTGGCAAGTCCCATTTACTTCATCCGCAGCTTGAAACATCCTTGTAAAATATGGGATTCCACACAGGCTAGGGTTCTTACTGAACAAGGCCTCCAAGGTTCTATGTTGGAGTCTTACCTATTTTTACATGTCTACCTCAAGGCCGTTGCCAGTCATACTCACTCTCATGACTTCACAGATAATCTACAGTTCTGGCTACCACTATTAAGGGCCTACTATGTGCCAGACACCCTATTTGTCATTTACCTTACATGAAACTGCAAGATGAGCATTCTCTTTCCTTCCTTTTAACTCATGGGAGAAATGAAATGCAGAAATGTTAGTAACTTGCCCAAAACCACACAGTAGGGATGGACCAAGCTGATACTCAAAGTTAGGTGCAAGTCCACTGTACCAGAGAAGGCAAATACATTTTACCTCATGTGCCCAACTGGATGCATTGGTGGTGGGTGAGTTCTGTATTAAGAAACATTTTGAGGCTGGGTCTGAGGTCAGCAGAGAGAATCTTGCTAACAGTGAATAATGTCTGCCATGAGCTCTGGTAGGGAGAAAGGCAGGGAGTGGTAGATGCCAAGCTGCCTCCCAAATACTGTGCAACCTGTAACCACCTTGTTTCTACTCACCAGAAAAGGGTTAATTTGCCTCCTGGGAATACACTTTATACCTTCTAGTACTTTTCTGTGCCTTCTTCATCAAAGGAAAGCATCCCTTTTTTGAAGCTTTTAACCCCAATGAAATAGTCTTCCCTGCAATTCCCTTTGTTTAGTGCAGATTCTTTATTTTCTGGGTTGCATGGAGACCAGAGGCAGCTTGATTTCACACCTTTCTTCTATCAGGGTATCTTCCCTTCGCCTGAGCATTTTGCTGTCTAATTTTCTGACATGGGAGCCTACCTCAGTATGCAGCAACTAGATTTTTGGCCTGGACAAATTGATTAATCCCTCTGCACTATAGTTTCCTTACCTCTCTTTTTTTTAAGTGTGTGTGTGTCTGTGTGAGAGAGAGTGGGGATGGATATAGCAGGTAGTCAGTGATTCTCAGCCTTACCTACACATCTGAATCACCTGAGCAGCTCTATAAACTTGCCCATGCCTGGGCCCTAGTCCACAACGGTTGGGTCAATCTCTGGAGCTGGGACCCAAGGGTGAGTTTATTCAAAGCTCCCAGATGATTCTACTATACATCCATCCAAAGTAGAGAACCACTGGACTACCACTAGATACTAATACACATGGAATTGATTAATATCACTTACTAAATAAACCAGCTGGCTTGGGTTCACTTCCATGCCTCTTCTAAGGGCTTACTAGCCCTTTTAAACACTTACCTGCAAATTTTTAAAAACAGATCTTAGACAACTTTTAAATACATTGGCCTTCCCATAATTACAGAATTATACTGTGGAATTTATTAGTCTTCCTCATTTTGCAATGTGCAGTGCTCTGATTTGGTTAATGATTTCCTATGTTTGCTAAATCAAGTGTTTCTCAAAGTGCAGTCTGTGGGCTGTCTATCTCAGAACCACCTGATGCACTTCCTCAAGAAAAATGAAGATTCCCAGATGTACCTGGGACCTCTTGGATCAGAGCCTCGGGGGGTGGTGCCTGGGAGCGGGTGTTTTCAGCCAGCACCTGTAGCACTTTGTAAACATACTAGAGTGTAAGAGGAAAACCCTGTTCTGTTTAGACTGACTTGTGTGGCAGGTACCATAGCATCACAGCACTAGATATACCTGGGAGTGTGATAAACACCACCTGATCGGTGTCACCGACTGTGACATTTGTGCATAGTCCTTCTATTGCTATTTAAAAAAAAAAAAAAAGCATATTCCACTTTTACTTAATAGCCTCTTCTAAGCCAACTACGCTTTACTGGAGGAGAGCTGCTGAGTTTGTGTTTTGTTTTGGTTTTGGGTGATCCCCTCCTTTTTAATCATTTTAGTTGAATCCGTATAGATCTTGAAGTCAAGAACACTGGCTTTTCTCTGGCGAGCTTTGTAAACAAGCTTAACCTTGAGGACTTTTTCCAAGCTCTGAAACTACTCTTCTAGGTAATGGGTGGGGGAAACAATGTGGCCCCAAAGTCTAAGCTTGAATACAAAAACCCCATTCTGATATATAACTGACTCTCTACTGATAAGCCCAGAAGCCATGCACTGGTCCCTGGATTCCTTGGTACTTGGTTTTGCTTAGAAAACCTGTCTGGTATCTGGTTCATAAAGCCAATTCATTATTAGTAAACCAGTGGGTATAAAATCTTTTTAATATCTGACATAAAGCCGATTTCATGCACACAGCAACCCTCGTATTGCGTTAGTACTTACGTGACTTGTTCTGGCAAATCTAGAATTCAATTATGTTTTCTTTTTTTTTTTTTTTAAAGATTTTATTTATTTATCAGAAGGAGAGAGAATGAGTGAGCACAAGCAGGGGGAGTGGCAGGCAGAGGGAGAAGCAGGCTCCCCGCTGAGCAGGAAGCCCCATGTGGGGCTCGATCCCAGGACCCTGGCATCACGACCTGAGCCGAAGGCAGATGCCCAACCGACTGAGCCACCCAGGCACCCCTCAATTATGTTTTCTAACAGGTAGATTTTACTACAGAGGTTTTCGGAAATGGGAACTTATGAGTGAGAGATTTAAGTGATGACAAAGTTTAGTTTTCACAAAGCATGTTTCCTTCAAGGAGGAAAGTTTTCCTCCTTGAGCTTTATGATCATTTGAAACCAGGGAGGTTTTGTAATGTTGTCAAAAGCTGGCTTTCTCCAGAAGATGACTAGCTACCCCTAGCTGGCTCCCTGAGGTCATATTTTCCTGTTCCTAGTGATTCCTGGGACGATTTTGAGTCACTTTTGTAGTCTTGAACAAAATATAATTTTTTGAAAGGATTCTCACTTTTGCTTTATATTATATTAAGTAAAGAAATGAGATCATTAACCTTATGATCCACACGTGCACCTGAACACATTGCCTTTGGCCGTCAGATTCACCCATTCAGACGCCCCTTGGTTTCAGCTCATGTGCATTCGAGACAAACAGAATCTGGTTTAGGATAAAATGAGCTCATTTTCCTGGACAGAGGGAAAACCAAGCTTGCCAATCCTGGTCCTGATCTCACTCTTACATTGTTATGGTTCTGCTGCACAACCATGAAAGCTTGATCTATTTTAGAATTCAAATGTCAACTCTGGAATGCTATAAAATAATGATAATAATCTTTATAATAATAATAATTTCATAGTCATCCTTCCTAGAAAAAGCTGGAGAGACTGTCCATCATGTGTCATGCAAACAATAGCAAACATCTGGCGGCTCTATGTATCAGGCATTTTGCAAGTGCTTCATCTCCATTATTTCAGGTAGTCCCTACTACAAGCCTTGGAGTCTGTACTATTTATTATCCCATTTCATAGATGGAACTGAAGCACACAGGTATGCCCCAGGTAGCCACGGTCAGAAGAGCAGTTTAAACAGGTCTTCCTGACTCTGGAGCCCAGGCTCTTCCTACCTGATAGGTTAGGTTGCTTTTATAATAAAATTAAAATATTGTAACAACTAATATTAATGGAGCACTGGCTATGTGCCAGACCACGTAGATGCACTTTACATGTAATAAATCACCTTAACAAGAAACTATTATAATCACCATTTTGCAGATGAGGAATTGTGGCTGAAAGAGATTAAGTAACCTGCCCAAAGTCTCCCAACTAGGAAGTGGCAGAACTAAGTTCACTGGGCAGGCTTGCCCCAGCCCTCAGTATCCATCCCCCGGTCCTCTGTGCTCTTACAGCTGTGGAATGACTGTTGAGAATAACAGAGTCACAGAGATTCTAGCGAAAATGCAAATGGTCAGTGATGTGCAGCTATCTCTCCTGGGCACATGAGAGGAAGAAGGCTCTCACCTGCGGCTCTCACAGCTGAGACCAGACATGAAAGAGAAGCAAGACTAATTTCACCAGAGCTGCAGGGCAGGGACCTGAGGCACAGACTAAGGGTCAAATGCAACAAAGAAATACGGGGACAATGGACAGACGCAAGGTGGCTGGGCAGACAGGAACAACCAGATCTAAGGTAGAAGGACTACATTCGGGTAGCAAGACAGAGTAGGCAGGCTTGGGAAGACAGCCACCGGCAAGACTCTGAGTCCAGGGAGGAGGGAGGCAGAACCCACTCGGGATTGGGAAGAAAACCCATGGAATGAGGGGGGAAGGACGAACTCTGCCGCTGAGCTCACGAGACTCCCGATCAACTAAGTTAATCCATCCCTGACTAAATAAAAACCATGATCATCTGGACTTTATTTGTAATCTCTTCCCTATAGAAATAGATAAAGAAGTCTATCATCCTCCCTTGCAGAGCTCACTAACATTCCCATTTGCCATTTACCCAATTTACTTTGACTGGAACAGCCGTCCACTGAATTCATTAAAGGTTTCTGTTGTGAGACTGTCTTGACTCTGGTTAGCATCTTCAATAAAACATGTCTCACTTTGTTCTCTCTCAGTCAATCTCCCTGGACACCCCACATAATCATCCTTTTGTAAACAGAGCAGGCTTTGAAGCCGCTAGGAGTCCTGCAAGGCTGTGAGAGAGAGAATGAGCTACAGGCTCCCTAGTGGAAACCGGAGCTGAAAATCTTTCATAACCTTCATTGTTTTTCCTGATTGTGAAAGTAGCGAGTGTTCTTTGTAGAAAATACACCAAGGCATCAAGAAGAAAAACTATTGTCCAACAGATGCAAACATAACATCTGGTTTAGAGCATTTAGGGGTGGGGGTATATATTTTTTAATTTTTAGCAGTAAATTTTGTGCAGTTTTATTTCCCGTTTTTTCTTTGACATAGATGCAGAGGGTTTCCCATGTCACATCAGTGTTCACTCTAAGCATTTTCAGTGACTCCGTATTACATTATATATTTGTATCATCTGTTCTTTTGAGTGTCTGGTACTTTACATGTAAGGGTTTCTTTTTTGCCTTTTTAGATGAGGCTGCTGTGTTTGCTTTAGGGTTACATATTCAAACCCTTCCTTACCCATTTCCTCTCTATGCTTCCTGAAATTTAAGACACTAGTTCTGAGACCCAGAAGACCCTGCTAAATAAGCACAGGAAAATAGAAATTCTAGGTCTTTGTCCTGAGTTCTGCCATCAATTCCCTCAGCAACTGTGGCCAAATCCCCCTTCCCTGTGTGTCATACTCCACATCTGTCATGTTGCGCTGTCTAATTCAAACATACAGCACTTTGGTAAACAAGAAGATTCCACCTGGCCAGCATGGCACCGAACGGCAGGAGAGCCGGGATTTCCGGCAGACCCAACAGTCAAGGCGGAACGTGCCAGGCTTTGTCCTAAAGCACAGCACACCCATTACTTCCTTTGGTGCTCCCAACATCCCGTCAAGTGGGAACGATTATTATCCACATGTGGTAGAAGAGGAAACTGAGGCTCCAGGAGGCAGAGGCCTAGCAAGTACCAAGAGGGGGCTTAAACCTAGCCTGGGCTCCCAGGCCCCAGTGACGGCCGTAGCTCCTACTAGGGGAAAGCGCTCTTCCCAAAAGACTTTGAGCTCTGTGACTACGTCCTGTGAGAGCGTGTTTGACCAGCTGCTTTTCAAAGACAGGACATCTGTCTGCACAGTTTAGAAGCCAGCGGCAGATTGTACACGAGGCACCTTTTCTTCAATGTTCGAATCAGGTAGGAAGCGCTGAGAACAGACGGTGTGTCTCGGGAAAGAACAATGGCCCTTCAGACACAAGTCTGGAGAACTGAGACAACTCTAGGATCCAATTTTTTTTTTAAGATTTTATTTATTTGTCAGAGAGAGAGCACAAGCAGGGGGAGCGGCAGGCAGAGGGAGAGGAAGAAGCAGGCTTCCCGTGGAGGAGGGAGCCCTATGCGGGACTCGATCCCAGGACACTGGGATCATGACCTGAGCCGAAGGCAGACGCCCAACGACTGAGCCATCCAGGCGCCCCTAGGATCCAATTTTTAAAAGAGCCCCAGATCCTGATCTTTCTGAGGACCCTAGTCTTCATGATCTTTCCTGAGTATGTTAACTGTGAAAACATATACCTCTTTAACATCTGCCTTGTCCTGCTTGTCCCCTGCACGGGGAAATGGTATTTTGAGTTTTTGTGACCAGCCCACAGACAGGTCTATTTTTGTGACTCCAGACGCATCCCTCCCTTTTCCCTCAGCACCCCTCCTCCCCTCTGTCAGCCCCTCCCTCCTGCCCCCACACACAAAGGCCCTCAGGGCCACGTCAGAAGAGAGCCTCCCTGCCCCCAGCATGACTCACGCACAGAGCCACCAGCACAGAAAAGAACGTCACAGAACCAGCCGGCTGCCATCCTTCCGCCTGAGCTTCCACTCCTGCAACTGACCCTCCGCTGGGCCTGCTACTATCTCTGCTCAGGCAGAGTGACACCCACGTCTTTCGGGAAGAGGAAGAAGACGGGGAGCAATGGTGGACAGCTTTGGCCTGCTGGAATGAAAGCCGCGCTGCCCGATTCCGCAGCCACCGGCCCTGTGTGGTCAGGGAGCACTTGAAATGTGTCTGGTCCCGAAGGAGATGTGCCACCCCTGTATAGTACACACCAGATTGCAAAGATTGTACATGAAGAAAAGAATGGAAAATAGCCGAGGAATCATTTTTAAATTCTGTATGTGTTGAAATGATAATGTGTTGGGTATGTTGGGTTCAGCAAAATACAGTATGAAAACCGGGCTCACCTGTTTCTTTTTACTTTTGTAATCTGGCGACTGAAGAATGTAGACGGTGTACGACGTGGCTGATACAACTACTCTATTGTATGTGTCTTGGGCCGGACTGGAGTTATTAGCGCCTCTGATGCCTCGAGTAGGTCGGACAAGACTGCAGTTTGCTGCCTCTGCCTTGGCCGCCATGGGCCCGTCAGGTCTCACCTCAACCCAGCTCCCGCCTCAGGGGCTCGGTCTTTAGGTCCATCTGGATGCGTTTGAAAGGAACCTGTCTCAGCACATAGCAATTCTGGGGCATTGGTCTTTTTCGGGTCTCTAAAAGCCCACCCCGCCCGGCTAGCTCAGTCGGTAGAGCATGAGACTCTTAAAAGCCCACCCCCTCCCTGCCCTCTGCTGAGGTGAGGGGTTAGGAGGTGAAGGACACAATCTTTATTTTCAGAGACGTCTTTCTTCAGGGTGGACAAATCACTCCCATGTGGCCCACACCCTAGCTCTGGGTCCCTCCAGTGCAATCCTTTTTCCTTTCCTCTTCCTAAAACAGAAGGCCACAGCTTAGGAAAGGATCTGTAAGGGAAAGAGGCCTCCTTTGGCCAAGCCCACCATCTCCTGATCTACAAGAAGAGCACAGGGGACAGCAATACCCAGGAAGACATGGCAGAGCAGACTGCTCTCTGGCCATATCCCACAGAATCCTCGAAGAGGCCTGTCTCCAGGGCACTACTCCGGAAGCTTCAGCAGCAGCTTGAGAAACTCCATGGTCCTTGAGCACCGTCGTGCCAGGCGCTGGCTGGCACCAGCAACATCAGCACCCTTGGAAATGTAGATTCCAAATGCCCTGAATTAGAATCTTGACTGTGAGCCCCAGGAATCTGTGTCTACAGGGTCCTCGGGTGACTTGTGTTCACTTTAAAGTATGAGCGATACTGCTAGAAGTGACCTCTGTGGCTTTGGTGTAGTCCGCACCCACTTACTCTTCTTCTAGGAACACCCTCTGATGTGCTTTAAGAAAGTACCCGTGTCCCAGTCTCAGGAGGTCGAGCTGGCACTGCCCTGTTCCTTTCTTTCCAAAAAGTGCATGTGACCTGGACCTGGCCAGTCACAGCCTCGGGAGCATCCGGAATCTGTTGCAGGTGACCCCTGGAGTGGGCTGAGGGGACATGCACGGTATCAATAGAATCTGCTACAGTCTCCCTGTAAGATTTCATGTAGGTAAAGTTTCTTCTGCTGATGACACATTTGAACATCACTGGACCAGATGACCTCCAAGGTCTCTTCCAAGCATGGGGCTCCTCTGTGGTCCCGTGCCTCTCAAGCTCCCCACGGGCATGCCTCTGAGGGATGAGCAGGCATAGGAGATGCTGCTGTGTCCTCAGAGAGAGAGTAAGGGTCGTCCTTTGAGGAAGGCAGTGTCCTCTCTAGAATCCTGTCTGCTCACTGGGGGAAGGTTTCTGACGCAGCTCTAAACTCTTTAGATGCCACAGGGTGAACACAGCTGGGGTAACCCTTTCCATGACTGTTCATCCTGAAGTCCAGGCCTTAGAATACAGCCTCAGATAATGCCAAAGGGCTAACCGATCCCCGCTTTCTAGGCCTCCCTATGAATCCTGGAATCTTGTACGTTACTGAGTTAGCTGCCCAAGCATCTCTCACCAGGCAAAGCTGGGGCAGGGTGGGCTGTGGTGAGGGGAAAGATCCTCCTCAGTCAGGCCTGAATGCAATACCCTCTCCCACTCCCTCTCCCCTGCTCCCAATCCCTCTCCCACTCCCGCTCGCTCTCCCCTGCTCCCCCTCCCTCTCCCGTTCCCTTTCCCTCGTAGAACTTCAAGCACAGCAGAGCCTCCCAGCCTCAGGCCCTGCAGAGTGTCACTGCAGCTGTCACTTAGGACTGTTGTGAAGATTAGGATAGTATATGGGAATGCTTCTGGCGCATAGAAGATACTCAGGGATAGGCAGTAGCTGCGATCTGGATCGTCTGGGCTTGGTGTGGAAGGCTCCAGATTACTGGGAGAGGTACTGCCCTGGCTTCTGCAGACAGGTCAAATACATCCAGGTCTGGAGAAGCCAATCAAGGAGAAAATGGAAGACAGATCAACAAAGAGAAAAGATCATTTGGGTTTATCGATTTGAAGTCTCAGAAAAGAACTATTATTCGGGCGACCAGAAGAGAGGATTTTTTGCTCAGCTCGAGAAAATAACTAAATGGAGCCGGAGAATATAGGTTCTCTCTGTGAAAAGAGACTCTTTCAAGAACTTGATTAGTAGCAGAGAGATTTCAGGAAGAGCCATCTTTTGAACTGACTGAAGCCAAATTTTTCTACATCCTGCACGTACCTGTTATTACCTGCCGGCATTGTACATGTCCTTGTGATGGCCTCTTTCCTGATTGAAGCTGTGTTTATCATGCTTGAGACAACTAGCCTGAGACTCTGTGCCTAACTTCAGAGGAAGCCCTGCAAGGCGAAGGAAAGAAACTTTCGGGTTATGCTGCTGGATCTTTTTTAACATTGTGGCCTGGGACAAGTCATTTCACGTGTCCGACTAGATTAAAACTTCTATAAAATGACTAGCGTGAACCAGAAGATCTCCAGGGCCCCTTCCAGCTCTATCAGGATTCCAAGTGCAGATCCTGAAAAGGGGCCAGTGTGCACAACCAATGTGGCAGCTCCAAGCAGCCCTTGCCCTCCAGAGCCAGAGAACACAGCCTCTGGGAAGCATGCCTCTGGGACCAGAGCCACGCCCTGCTCCTTTCCAGGCCTGTTTGACTTAGCCCATTGGGGAATGCCAGCCAGAAGCCCCCTTAGTGCAGAGTGATGACAGAAGGCACCAAGGCCTCTCTTCTTAGGCTTCAAGCACAAAAATTTTGAGCCCTGAGCACGTTTCCACTGCCTTCTGCCACCCCCACCCATTCCCCTAGAGACAGCTGCAGCCTGGTACTTGTAGCTAAGAACCTTAGAAGGGACAGCTCCTGCCAGATGGATGAGGCATCCTCACCTTGTGCTTCTCCCTGCTTCCCCCAGAACCAGGCCTTTTTAGGGGACATGGGGACCTCCTACAAGCCCCCCTCTCTCCCAGAAAGGGGAGAGATACACAGGGTCTCTGTAAAGGATATCTGCCATGCATCTAGCCCTACACAACAAGGCTAGAGCAAACCACACTTCCATCCACCTTCCCCTGAGAGCCCAGATGGTGTGCAGTTGGGCTCTGCTGATAGGCCTTTCTTTCCACAGCTAAGGAGAAAAAATACCTGAAGGCTAAACAACATCTTTTATGACTATTGCCTTCTGTCTAGAGCCTCTAGAGCAGAGCTGGGAGTGGCTGGTTATTATGGCTGGATTCTCCAGCTATTTAGACTTGACTCTCTATGAGAACAAATTTCAAATAATGCCCAGCTGAATGCAGGACCCAAAGCAAGGATTTAACTGTGGTATCACTGAGGAACCCATGAGGGAATTGGATATGGCAGCTCCAGATTCTTTTCTAGCCCCACAAGGGTTGGCAGCTGCCCAACATTTGGGGCTTAGAAATTGCTTCTGGAACTGCTCAGTATGGCTGTGGGTTTCTCTCTTCTCTTGGCTGGGCTGTTACACTGTCTTTATGGGTTTTTACACAGCTTTTGGTGAAGTTTTAAAATTTTTAGGTAGTTTCCCCTTCTTTTTTCTCTCCAGTGACCATTGAACACGAGAAACAATGGTCTATATCCCCAGGAGAATTGAAAACAGCATCTCAAAGAGATATTTGCACAGCCATATTCATAGCAACATTTGTCACAATAGCCAAGAGGTAGAAGCAACCGGAGTGTCCATGAACCGATGAATGGATAAGCAACATGTTGTGTGTTCACCAATGGAATACTATTCATCCTTAAAAAGGAAGGAAATTCTGACAAATGCTACAACATGGATGAACCTTGAGGATATTATGCGGAGGGAAAAAAGCCAGTCTCAAAAAGATCAATATAATATGATGACACTTACATTAGATATCTAAAACATTCAAATTCATAGAGATGGAAAGTAGAATGATGGTTGCCTGGGGCCAGGGGGAGTGGGAACGAGGAATTGTTTAATGGGTATGGAGTTTCAGTTTTGCAAGATGAGAAGAGTTCCGGAGTTTGCACAACAGTGTGAATGTACTTAACCCTACTGAACTGTGCACTTAAATGGTTTAAATGTCAATTTTATGTTTTGTGTAATTTCCCACAATTAACAATTTTAAAAAGAAAGAAACAACAGTGGCAGTAGATGAGGTACGTGATAAAGCAAGTCCGGGGACGGGGGGAGGGTTCCATTTTTATGCTTCCCAACTGTTCTGGTGGCAAGGCCATGGTACAAGAGTACTTGACATTCAAGTGTGTCTCAGGCTGAACCCTTGCAAAGAGGGGAGCCGTTCTTCTCCACAGCCCACGGCTGCACCCAGCGTCAGTCAGAATGTACCCTTTCCCACTTAGGCTCCACCCAGGTCACTGAAGCCTTCTCTGCACGAGACCCCTGAACCCACACCTGAATGACCCACTGTCAGCACTGAGATACGAATACCTAGTGATGTGTTACCCCCTGTATGAAAGATCACAGACATCCCCTATTTCCACTCTGGTTCAGACCTACAAGGAAACTTGCCACCAAGGAAGCAGTGGATAGAATGTTGTCCTGCCACTCACTCAAGGCCACAATCACTGCCGAATGCTGCTGCTGCTGCTTCTTTTTCTTCTTCTTCTTCTTCTTCTTCTTCTTCTTCTTCTTCTTCTTCTTCTTCTTCTTCTCCTTCTCCTCCCCCTCCCCCTCCCCCTCCCCCTCCTCCTCCTTTCTAACTTTCCTACCAGCCCCCCAAGAAATAACACAGTGGTAGAGTGGTTCAGAATGGCTGCCAAAGGAGGCAGGCTCTATAAGCAGTGGTCCTGCCTTTTATTTATTGTTTTGATGTGAGCACATTCTTTAACTCTTCTAACATTCATCTTAGATAGGGATCATGATATAGGTACGTGTTTGAGTTTAGGGAGGATTAAATGAGATTCTGCTCAGGAGCCCTTATTCCAAAGCCTGCACGCAGTAAGTTTCTGATAAATGAGGACTGATGCTCTTTTCTTGAGCCAGCCGAATGCTACCCACTTCCAAGTACCAGCTCCAGCCCCTTCCACTCCATCAAGTCCTCCAGGAGCCCACCATAAAACAAAAGCCCACCAGGAACTCTTCTAGAACACCAGTTAGCACCCTTCGTCTTTTTGGCAACTCTTCAGGGCTCGGGCCTCGTCAGGCCCCTCCACACAGCGGGGTGCAAAGCATTAAGAGCTGTCATTCTTAGAACTCCCAAATATACAGGAATCATAAGCAATAGCCTGTGGATTACACACGTTAACAGATAACGCAGGGGCTCAAAACATGGTCTTGTTCATTCCTGCAGCTTGGATTAACCTTCTTGTATTCTATGATTTGAGGTATACCAGAAAAGGCTGCCACCCCCAAATCTCCCCACACCTGTGCAGAGGTCCTTTTTTGGGTTCATCTGTCTCCCTGCTCCCTCTTCTTTCAAATGTAAAATCTTTGCTGGGAGAGATCTCACACTCATCTTACCTGAATGAGTTTCCTGATTTTTCTGAGATAGTATTTTTAATTGCAAATTAAAGCAAGGGAGGTGAATCCCCGAGAAAACCTAATATTCTTTATAATCAATCCATCTGTTCATTCTGCCCATTTGTCCACTCATTCAGTAAGCTTTTCTTGAATACCTCCTCTGTGCCAGGTACTGTTTGCCCCTGCAGGGCTGGCTCTGCTGGGAAAGCCCTCTTCAAGATTCTGAACAGGGAATTCTCCAGTCTTTCCAATGCTCCTTTGGCAGCCAGTGTATCAAATATCTCTGACTGGTTACAAGGGAAATATAAAGTCATTCGATTGAGCAACTTTAATTCAAGGGCAGTGATTTATTTATATCTTACCCTGAGTACCTCCTATGTTTCCTGGCATATGGTAGGTTGGTAAGGTTAAATGGATGGATGGATGGATGGATGCATGGATGGATGCATGGATGGATGTTTTAGATAACATGAATGTTAATTTGAGTTCCCCAGAAGCAGATCCTGAGATAAGGATTTGAGTGTAAGACATTTATTTGGGAGGTAATCCCAGGAAGTGCTGATAAGGGAGACCGGTGAAAGAAGAAAGCCAACAAACGGTGTGTTATCAGGCAGGCTATCATTCTGATAAGCATCTGAAGACTTACCAGGCATTGAACACTGACTGTCTCCTTTGGCTTCCTTTCTCCCTGCTTAAGTGAATGATCATGGAATTCAGATGTTCTAAATAAGGATGAGAATGCACAAATATTATACATGTTGGTTGCCTTCAAATTAGGGAGCATCTTCTTTACCATCCCTTAAGACCAGGGACTTCTTGGAGATGGCCCAAGATCTTGGGTGAATTCAGTATGTTCTTGGGCAGATTTAAGTAAAGTTTCTAGAAAATTTATCTTTTTCATATGTAAAGAAATAGGTTTGTTCAAAGTCACTCACATATTTCAGGATAGGAGTTACTTTTAACACTACCTGAGTTCATATCCCATCATCACTTCTTAGCTCTGTGACCTGGAGCAGGCTACCTGAACTCCCTTTACCTCAGTTTCCCCATCTGCAAAATGGCAGTAATAATATCATGTGTCTCAATAGGGATGTTGAAGTGATTGAGTGAGGCTCCATTTGTTAAGTATTTATCAGCCACTGGCAAAGAGTAAGTGCTCAATAAGTGCAAACTATTCTTATTATTGCTTGGAATGAGTAAAAATGTATGCTAGGTGAATTTAAAAATTCTGATTCCTTTAACATTATTAAAAATACAACCATAACGGGAACATGCAGATGGATAAAACAGTCCGGGTTTCTAATAAACGTTTTGAGCATTTGTAAGCACTCTACTAAGAAAAAAGATGATTCAAGTTCATCATCTCATGTCGACAAACCTGAAATAAAAAACTTAATTCTGTTAATTTAATTCTCTGGTTGTCAATCCTTAAAGACACCAGGATTTAAGGGTATTTCAAACTCAGCTTTCCTATGGAGGGCATACAAAGAAAAGACAGGTTTGGGGCACCTGGGTGGCTCAGTCAGTTGAGCGTCAGACTCTTGATTTCAGCTTAGGTCATGATCTCAAGATGTGAGATTGAGCCCCACATCGGGCTCTACAACTCAGCAGGGACTCCACTTGAGATTCTCTCTCCCTCTCCCTTAGCCCCTCCCCCACTAATAAATAAATAAATCTTCAAAGAAAAGGCAGGTTTAGTCAGCTTCTCTTGGTATACACTGGGAAAGATTAATGGGTGTCTTGTGTTTTAACATTAAGGTCTCATTTGTTAGATTTCCATGACCTTAACATCTTGACATTTAGGGGGAAAAATTAGGTCTTTTTCTGCACTCTGCTCCACATCTATTCAATAGATCAACTAGAAATTGTGTTCAGCCACTAGTAACTATGACTTAAAATATTGTTTTAAATCAAACAGATTTTTCCCCCTTATAAAATAAGAGTGGAGTTAAACAGTCCAAATCAGATATGGTGACTCCAAAATGTCATGAAGGATCTAGGCTCCTTCCAGCTCCAAGGTGTGATCTCTGTTCTGATGTTCATAAGATGGATACTGGAGCTCCAGTCCTCACTTCAGTGCTCCAGGTAAAGAGAAGGAAAATGCAGGGAAACGACAAGTGGGACCTTCTGGCTGAGTCATCCCCCTTTAAAAAGCTTTCCCTGTAAGCCCCACTCAGTGACTTCCAACTATATTTCATTGCCTATCCCCCTTCCCCCACCACATACACACCTCTAAAAAGAAGGCTGGGGTGTTTTAGTGGGCATCTTACCACACCCAACAATATAGGGATTCTGTCAGTAAAAAGAAAGGGAAAGATTATACTGCTTAGAGATCTAGCAATCTTTGCCAGTGTGAGCTCTTAATAAACTGTTGTTCAGAAAAAGACAAAAGGAGGGCCACCTGGGTGGCTCAGTTGGCTAAGCATCTGCCTTCAGCTCAGGTCATGATCTCAGGGGTTCTGGGATAGAGTCCCGTGTCGGGCTCCCTTCTCAGTGGAGAGTTGGCTTGTCCTTCTCCCTCTGTTCCTTCCCCTCCCCCCGCTCGTGCTATTGCTCTCTCCCTCTCTCTCTCTCTCTCAATAAATAAATAAAATCTTTTTTTTAAAAAAGACAAAAGTAGGGGTGCCTGGATGGCTCAGTCAGTTAAGCATCCAATTCTTAATCTCAGCTCAGGTCTTGATCTCAGGGTCATGAGTTCAAACACTGCTTTAGGTTCCATGATGGGCATGGAGCCTATTAAAAAAAAAAAAAAAGACAAAAGGAGAAGGAGAATAAATAACCTGCACACTTATCCCTTTGGCCTTCTTTGAGCTCCTTGAGGCCAGGATCTGTGCCCCATTCATCATTGTGTCCCCAGGGCCTAACTCAGTACCTAACACACAGTAAGTGTTCAATAAACAGGAGTTTGATGATTGAACTGAAAATGAAGTGTGGATATAAAATTAGACTGATTTTATATCCTTGTGTACAAATCCCCCTCCTGAATCCAGATACTTGGCCTGCAATGAACTACTCTCACAACAACTCAACAAGAGAGTATTTTAAGTATCATCATTTCATAGATGAGGAACCTCACGCTAAGAAAGCATAAGTCACATGGCCCA
This sequence comes from Leptonychotes weddellii, assembly GCF_054177405.1. Classification (NCBI taxonomy): domain Eukaryota; kingdom Metazoa; phylum Chordata; class Mammalia; order Carnivora; family Phocidae; genus Leptonychotes; species Leptonychotes weddellii. The sequence goes on along the minus strand of NC_138375.1, from coordinate 92,287,391 downwards.
GGTGAGACATCATCAGGGCATGGCCAGCGGATGAAGTCACCAAGCCTACGGAGGGCTCCCATCAAAGTGGAAAGGACCCAGTGCTCAGCAGGGAGCGGCAGAGCGGCCTCAGCACAAGCAGGGCAGCCAGGCAGCTTCCTGCCCTCTGAATCCTCTCAGCCAGCCTCCCTGCCTACCACACCAGCCCTGGCCTGCATGGCCAGTGGCCCTACCCCACAGGGCACAATGAGCTAGAAGGATTATCTAATTTTCTTCCTGTTTTACAGATGAGGACATTGGATTCCCACAGAAGTTAGGCTTCTTATCCTGGGTCACACAGCTCAAAGAGAGGAAAGTGGAGAACCAGGGGTACCAACTCCCAGTCTCGTGGGAAATGGAACCCCAAGTTTCCATCAGCACCAACCTCTCAAGAAATCAGTGTGATTGCCTGGAAGCAGGACTAAGAGGAATGTTGCTCTGTTCAAGATACGTCTTTCCACCACCCCCGGCCAACACATTCCACTTCTGGAATATTTGTGACCGGCAAGTGCAGAGTAGGCTTGCAGGCTGCAGATTTCAGTAGCACTTGGGAGAGAGGAGGCACTAATAAAAATTTGGGGGTGGAGAACATTAAGTACATCACCACCCCTCCATTTGCTCCTCTAGGAGCAAACACCTCAGCCTTGGCCCCATAGATGGCAGATGCAAGTAGTAGTTGGGTGACCAACCATCCTGGTTTGCCAGGCCCATCCTGGTTTAGGACTGAAAATCCTGCATCCCAAGAAATTGCTCAGATCCTGGCAAACAAGGGCAGTTGTCCACCCATGATACCTCTGTTATTTCTCATGGGCCATACATTTAAAGACTTTCAACAGAACCTGGGAGAAGGGGGGAAACAAGGAGGAACCAAAGGTAGCTGGTCTATCCCATTGGATCCAACCCAGCAAAGAGTGATTTGTTGAGTGCCACATTGATAACAGGCACTGCAGCATGTCCTGCCCGGATGTGGGACAATTACTGTTTCCTGGGCACTCGCCCCATGCCAAGCAGAAGGGCTTCTTGTGGATGAACACATTAATCCTCACAGCACCCCTAGAAGGCAGATCCTATTGTCGTTTTTCCACTTGCAGAGAGCGATCTGAAGCACGGGGAGATGAAGGAATGTGCCGGAAGTTAAACAGCAGAAGGGCATCAGAGGCACGGTTTGAGCCTGGCAGAGGGACTTCAGGGTGTGCGTGCTCCCTTCTCCTTTGCCCTGCCTCCCACGGGGGAGATAGAGGCTCCCTCGTCACTCAAGAAGCCATAGCCTGGTGCTTGCTTTGGCAGCACATATACTAAAATTGGGAACGATACAGAGAAAATGAGCATGGCTCCTGAGCGAGGATGACACACAAATTCGTGAAGCATTCCGTATGTTGTGCAGTTCCCCAGCGAGATGCCACCCTTTGTGGCCCAGGTCGGAGGAAACGATATGAGTCAAAGCCCAACGTGTGGCAGTGAATCATGCAATTGTGACATTTCACTGGAAAAATACTCCTGTAAAGCAGTCTATGACATGTGAGCGAAGCTGAGTTACACCTGAAATTTTATGAGCAAACGTGTCATTTCTGCCTATCTCAGAAATGAGAAAATGTCAACTTAAAAAAAAAGAAGAAGAGGCCAGTAGCCTGGGAGGCAGGACAAGGCAAAGGCTTGGATCCCTGAAGGAGTGATAACGATGCTACCTTGGTTGACATTCATTGAGCAGTGGTCATGGGCCAGGTCTTTGCTTAGCCTCTACATAAAATATCTCATTTAACCCTTACAACCAGGAGCGTGGTACTGACATCTCCATTTACAGAGGATCAGGCTGGCTGAGAGAGGTCAAGCACCTTACCCAAAGTCACACAGCAGGTGGAGCTGGGATACAAAAACAGAAGTCTAATCCCCTGAGAGGGCAGAACTGGGCCACAGGTAGGAGCTCCGGCTGTTACCCGTGGGCAGGCTAGGTGAGGGCCAGATGAGAGCCACAAGCTAAATGCCCTGGACATTTAGCCATTCCTGTCTTCTTATTTTTAGTGTGTCTGCCAAGAAGTACAGGACTCCAGTCTTGAGCCCTGGGCTGTGCTCCGCTCATAGCCCCAGAGCTGCCGGTGGCCGCCATTTGTGGCCCGCGATGAACCAGAGGCCACCCTGAGAGCGTCACAATGCAGCACAGAACTTTCAGGCCTGCCACAACGTTTTTTCTTTTAAGAATAAATGCCACAGCATGGTGCTATTTTGGGAAACAGCTTTCCACACCCACCCCAGCCTGTCCCTCAATTGTTGGTGTTGGCTTCCTGCTCCACAGAAAGGCCAAAAACACATTATCTACCTACGCACAACCGAGGCAGGGAAGAGGCCTTGTCAGGCCCTGCCCTGTCACGGAGCTGCATAACTGAAAGGCATTATTAGTACAGACGTGTTCCAGAAGCAGCTGGTTTAAAACTCATTCACAGGGGCTGCTACCTGAGAGTACGGGCTGCAGAGAGTATGCCCGCAGAGCCCTCCTGGCTGCAGCAAGTCCTGGGAGCTCTGACCTCCCACTGGAGAGCCACACTACAGGCCTGCAGGGCATAGAAAAGCTTTCCGAGAGGATCCCTACTCCTTTACCGGCTTGTACTGAGTGAGAGCCTAACTGAGCCTTCTAGGCCGTGGACTGGTCTCTAAGAAGGGCCATTTTATCCAACCATCAAGAAAGGAGTGGGCTGGGGGAGAAATGGGTTCTTTAGAAAACAGAATGAACCCCACTGCTTCTCTCACAACCAAAGGGGGAAGTGAACCCCAAAGCAGAGGGGAGAGCTACCTCTCCGCAAAGAAATAAAGCCACCCTCGAAGGTACTAAGGCCATGAAGGACCCTAACCTACTGTGTATTAGAGCTAGAGAATCTGGCAGAAAATCAGTAATATGTGCCCTGCTCAAGTGGAGAACACCAGGGCTCATGTGTGATGCTGATGGTGATTAAAAACAATAATCAGCATTATTTACCACACACCAGGCACTGATCTGATTGACACATGCATTTAATATTTGTGACAACCCTATGAGCTAAGTTTTATTATCATCTCTATTTTACAGATGTGGAAAGCAAGGCACAGAGAGGTTAAGTTTGTTACTCCAGATCACACAGCTAGAAAATGGCAGAGCTGGAATTTGAACATGGGAGGTCCAGGGAAAACTGTGGGAGCATTTTTAGGGGTATTTTTAGGGGCAAGTATGATAAAGCTGCAAAGTGTTCTGTGGTTCTGGGTGAATACTAGCCTACTGCAGAATATGAGTGTTGGTTTTCCTTTCTTATAACAAAGGTGCCTTCTGGGCCCTGTACACAGCTATCTCTTAGATGAACTCTCAGCAGAGGCAGATCCTTGAAAGATAGAAGTCCAGGGTAGAAGAGGCAGAAGAATCTGAGTCTCCAGCTTGATCAGGACTAATTGGTTTCCCATTTATCATCTATAATGTGGTTTAATATTACCTACCTACCCATCTCTCTCCTCCCCTCCCCTCCCCTCCCTTCCCCTCCCCTCCCTTCCCCTCCCCTCCCTATTACATACTCATATTTCCATCCTTATTAAAACACATCAGCCCTGAATCTCTCTGGCCCCAGTCCCATACACACACATCTTCATGACCTCAACAGACAGGTTGGTAAACACTTTTCAAGAGGACCTTTTATGTTCCACAGTCCTCTCAGTTCCCTGAGAACTCAGAAGCCCTGCCTCCCTAGCCTGGAATATAAATGTATTCACACATAGACTTTCTGAGGACTTACTGTCAAATCCCTATTCCTCCCATTTCAGGAGTTCCCTCCTGGCCTTCTCATATTTTTTATAATAGCTTTATTGAGAGGCAATTCACATACCCATTAAAGGTACAATTCAGTAGGTTTTAGTATATTCAAAGAGTTGTGCAATGACCACTCAACTTTTAGAACATTTTCATCACCTCAGAAAGGTGATGCCACTCTCAATTCTCCCCTAACCATCCACCCTTCCACCCCCACCCCAGCCCTGGGCAATCACTGATCTACTCTTCTATCTTTGATTTGCCTGTTCTGGACATTTGCATAAATGGAATCATACAATATGTGATGTTTCGTGACTGGCTTCTTTCACTCAGCATAATGTTTTCAGAGTCCTTCTGTGTTGTTGCACATATCAGCACTTCATTTCTTTTTATTGATGAATAATATTCCATTGTATGGATAGGCCACATTTTATTTACCACCTCATCAGTTAATGGGCATCTGGGTTGTTTCCACCTTTGGGCTCTTATGAACAATGCTGCTAAGAATATTCATGTACAAGCTTTTGTGTGGATGTATGCTTTCATTTCTCTTGGGTATATCTAGGAGTGGAATTGCTGGGTCATATGACAAGATTGTGCTTGACCTTTTGAGGAACTGCTGGACTGTTCTTCCAAGCAGCTGGCAGCTGTATCATTTTATAGTCCCACACTAGCAGCATCTGAGGGTTCCAGTTTCTCCACATCCTCACTAACACTTGTTAATATTTGGTTTTGATTATAGCTATCTAACTGGATTTGAAGTGGTATTGCAATGTGATTTTGATCTGCATTTCCCAGATGGTTAATAATGTTGAACATCTTTGCATGTACTCATTCATCTTTTTTATATCTTCTCTGGAGAAATGTCTATCAACATATTTTGCCCATTTTTAATCAGGTTATTTATCTTTTATTACTGAGTCATAAGAGTGCCTTCCAGTGTTCTAGATACAAATCCCTTATCAGATATATGATTTGCAAGTACTTTCTCCCTTTCTATGGGTTGTCTTTTCACTTTCTTGATGGTGTGTCATTTGAAGCAAAAAAAAAAAACTTTTTGATGAAGTCCACATTATCTGTTCTCTTGGTTTTGTTTGGACGTGTAGTATCATATCTAAAAAAAACATTGTGTGATCCAAGGCCACAAAGATTTACACCTGTTTCCTTCTAACTTGTTTTACAGTTTTATTCTTTTTTTTTAAGATTTTATTTATTTATTTGACAGAGAGAGACACAGCGAGAGAGGGAACACAAGCAGGGGGAGTGGAAGAGGGAGAAGCAGGCTTCCCTCAGAGCAGGGAGCCCAATGTGGGGCTCTATCCCAGGACCCTGGGATCATGACCTGAGCCGAAGGCAGATGCTTAATGACTGAGCCACCCAGGCGCCCCTTGTTTTATGTTTTTAACTTGTACTTTTAGGGCTTTGTTTTCTTTTGAGTTAGTTTTCATATATTTTATAAATTTTGTATGGAAGTAGATGCTCTACTTGGATTTTCAGGTAGCCAAAATTACCTTATGAAACTGAAACCTTTTTAATTTGGGAGGAGAAGTTATAAGGTGGAATATAAGAACCCTGTGACTGTAGCACTTTCTCTTACAAAAGATTGCAGAGAGTGTCCGTGGGCCAAGCCCAGCAATAACTATTTTCCTTCGGAGCTCTGGCTTGGCCATCAGCAGCCTCCATGCAAAGCTGGTGTTCAAGAAGGCCAGAGTCAAGCAATGGAAGCAGCAGTACAGCAAGCTGAAAAAGGGCTCTTCACCTCAAAAACCCAGAAAGATCTATGCTTCCAGGTATAATTTTCAAGAATAAAGTGATTTTCTCCCCCCCCCCCAAAAAGAATATTCCATGGGATAAGAAATTGTTACCCAGATGAGTTTCCTTGGGCCCTTTGCTTGTCCTGGCTAAGCATTTAGAGCTATCTCCAGTTATCTCCATCACTAATGCCTTCCTTTTCAACTTTACCCAGGATCTTTACTCACCTGGGGTGCTTATTAAAAATCTATCTTCCTGGGGAGCCTGGGTGGCTCAGTTGGTTAAGCGTCTGCCTTCGGCTCAGGTCATGATCTCAGGGACTTCGGATGGAGCCCCACGTAGGGCTTCTCTGCTCAGCAGGGAGCCTGCTTCTTCCTCTCCCTCTGCCCCTACCCCCACCTGCTTGTGCTTTCTCTCTCTCTCAAATAAATAAATAAAATCTTTTAAAAAAATCTATCTTCCTTGGTCCCGCCCCAGAATGGAAACTGTATGTCTAATGAGTAGTCCACAGGTGATTCTGATGTAGGCCATTCCTACATCCACTTTGGCAACACCGTGCTGAAAATTATCTAAGGGCTGTGAGTTATATTTAACTCTACCCTTTAGTGTGGCTTTCTTACAGAGTGTCACCCAAGCCTGTGGAAAGGAGGTGAGGGTGCTAGGGGCTGGGGAAGGGAAGAGTAGAGTGCCAGTACAAGAGAAATGGGAAGAAAGAGTTTGGCAAAGAACATCTGGAAGCCTTTTGAAAAGACTCAGACAGGATAGAAGGTCGAGGAAGCTCACCATATCTGAAAATCACCTGTATTATTTAATACCTTCCTTGATATCAATGCATGTAATATTGCCCCCTCCTTTAGACTTCTCCTGAGAAGTAGCATCCAGATTAGATAGCTTTTTGCAAATATACATTACAAAAAATATGTAATTATTGACATTTTAAAAATTGTCTGTGTGCTACTAAAATCTTTACAGAACTACCAGCGATCACAACATCATCCGTAAGAAAACAGCCTGTTACTCTGTGAGCTTGTAGAGGGCAGAGATTATGTTTATTCCCTTGGCAATTCCTTGTGATGCGCATTCTTCCTCTAGAACAGAGAAAGTTTTTAAAGAAAGATCTGGTTTCTAGAGTCAAGGTTAACCTCTTGCCCACCTTCTAAATAGGTCATAGTTCATCAGAGGTTGAGGGTCCTGAACAGTTTGATCGCTATATTATGCACATACATGATTGCCTCTGTACAATGCAAATCTGTCACAAATTAAAAGTTAATGCAACCGGGCGCCTGGGTGGCTCAGTTGGTTGGGCAACTGCCTTCCGCTCAGGTCATGATCCTGGATTCCCAGGATCGAGTCCCGCATCAGGCTCCCTGCTCAGTGGGGAGTCTGCTTCTCCCTCTGACCCTCCCCCCTCTCATGCTCTCTCATTCTCTCTCAAATAAATAAATAAAATCTTAAAAAAAAAAAAAGTTAATGCAACCTCCCCAGAGGGTATCAGAATTACCATCAGTGCTCTGCTCTTTATTTCTTTACTTTAAAAGTTCAGCCTTTTAGGAAGGGCTTTAGAGTTAACAAAATGTATATAATATCCTGAACTGTATAAATTCAAAATATTTAAAGGAAGTTTCCTTGAAATAGAAAAAAAGTGCAAATGTGACTTTTTTGCAGGTTTAAGTTCTATTAAACACATGTAAAAGAATACATATGTTCAGATGAATTTCAAATATGTCTTTATCAGTGGCTATTTCTCCTCCTCCAACATTCCTTAATAAAGGAGGTTTTAAGGAAGCTGCCTGCATATGCAATAGTAAATTCATATCCCAGTCTTCCAGGAACATAGTGCAATCATAGTTTGCAAATGCAAATTTAGGGGAGACACTAGATTCAGTAAATAGAGATTTATGAGATTGTCTCATTAATATTTCTTGGTAAGCAATTATTACACAAAAGGGGGGAAATGAAATCCTTTATAGCATTTTGAGCATCCTACTCATAATGAGATATGTAAATGTTGCAAATCGGGGAGACTATAATAATGTTTTACATACTAATAGGGTGAGTTCAGTCCTGTTTATTATACATTTGGTTCTGTTTGTTGCATGAGTGCTGTATTCATGCCAATTACCATTTTTCAGGACTTAAAATGGAAGCATACACTGATGTTTCTTTTTCTGGCTTAATGTTTTCATAGTGCCAATTGAGTAAACATCTGCAGGGAAGACGCATATGCTTTAGGCAGAGCAGAAATCTTGTATTTTTATCAAAGTGCTAGACCCCTTTTGTTTGCATAGCCAGAAGGAAAAAAAGTATCTCTATGTACTAAAAACACACTGGGTTGTAAAACCTAGAAGAGTATGCTTTCTTTTCTTTTAAAGGATTTTATTATGTTTTGCAATATACTTATATATGATGAGCATGGTTTTGGAAAGCAAAATACCCCACCAGGACCAAACTAGGCCAATTGCTTAGAGAATAATGCAAATGCATATAAGATTCAACTTCCTATACTTTTCTTGGCAGAACAATCATTACTATCCCAAGGACACTGGTGATTTCTTTAAAATATGCTTACCCTGGCTACTTCAGAGTATGTGTGCCCAAACAAATAAAATGTTCATGTCTAGGGCTTTATTTGTCCTTTCTCTCATATTTTTCAGGAAAAGTCCTTATTGGTATATAGTCTCATCAGATCCTAAAAAATAGCTAACTCAACTTGGATGGACAATTCAGAAGAATCAGAATTGAAAGTAAGATCCTTACTTGTATAATGACTTGTGTGGCAGAAGAACTTCACTGAGAAATTACTCTGGGGTGTCTTTGCTCAGCAATAGGCTTGAGAAGAAAGTAAGTGAGTGGCATTAGGCCCGCCCCTTCTAAAGACAGTAAGGACTTCCCTTTCTCCAGAGCAGAAGTACAAAGCCTTTGGATTTAGTCTACAATGTATTAAATTCTACATCTTCAAAGATGTAGAACTAGATCATCTGAGAGGGGAGAGAGATTAAAGGAGCAGGTGAGGAAGGGTAGAGAGGCAATCAGTTTGGAAGAGTTAGAGATGGATGCCTCTTCCACACAGCATTTCCAAGATGGCAAGACCTCCAATGAAGAGCCTATGTAGAGACACATGCTGAACACCATGCACCCTGGTCTTGTGGTCCTCAATCAAGACAGCTTGGCCAGACCACAGCTGTCAGGGACTTTATGGAGACTATTAGGAGCCTTCCAATATGAGAGGCTTTCAACAGGATCCTCTGCAAAGTGGGAAAAGTAGGTCCACCGGCTTGGATTATCAAGCTGGAGTTTTTATACTTCACTGATGCCAGCACTTTGGCTCTTGTCATATCTTTCCTAACCAGTAAGATATCTTAAATACAACCAATATTGCTCATTAAAAATTATTTCTAATATCTCTTCTAGTACCATGCCTGTTTCAAGATGTTGATTCAGATTAACTTACACCTACACCACACTCCTCAAACCTAAGTATCTCCAAGTAAAGTACCATAAATTCAATATAACATTGTGGCTTCAAGAGAGTGGGTGTCAATCACAGCAGCATCTCCTATCTTCAAGTAGACACCACAGTTTTGGACAGGGATCATCAATGGACTGACAACCAGAGGCCTTTCCCCCAAATTTCTTGGATTTCTTAAATCCCTACATTTTATTATCCCCTGGATTTTGCAAGCCCCAGGGAAGGGGGACAGGCTACTCAGAAATTACATTTGTATTTCTTGATCCAACTACTTATGTGTCCAAGCTAAAATTAATTTGATTTTTTTTTTAAAGTGATGTGCCATTTCTTGTGCTCAAGTGTTAGGACCCAAATTCACATCTATGATATTGGTTTAATGTCTGTCTCCCTCACTACACTGTAAACTTCTTAAAGGCTGGGATGAAATCAGTTTTGTTCACCACTATATTCCACACCACATTATATATGCTCAGTAAATATTTATGGAAAGATGGGGACAGGGAAGGAAGTAGAATAAGGGAAAGGTGGGGAAGAGAATAGGTGGAATAGTGTTAAAATAGAACTGCCATAACCAAGCCCTCCCCCTCTAGTGTGCCTCATTGTCCACTCTGAGGACTTCAACTTCAGGGCTCCATGCTGTCTTCCTCCAATATGTCACAGGCCCAGTGACATCTCTAAGACTAGACAAGACGCCAGAATGGAGTAACTTCACAATAGTCCTGTCTTCTCAAGCTAAAATAAATTTCTATGTTTAAAAATACTCAGAAGGACAAATAGTGTGCTAAACCGTAAATCAAGAGCTGACAGCCACAGGTGCCAGGCTAAGGAAGGAATCCACGCTCCGTATCAAATATCCAGGCTAGGAGGCGGCTGCGAGGTCTCCTAGAGCAGCACTGTCCCTTACAGATGAGAAGAACTGAGGTTCAGGGAGGCTGGTGAGTCTCTACTGGTGCAGCCAGGATGACAACTGATGGTTTTTAACACATCATCTCATTCTTTGAACTAGTCCATGCTCTTCTCACCATATGAAGTTCTTGGAATAGGTTTCTTCAGAAGAATGGCAGAAAGGAAAAGGTTAGAAGATAGAAGTTTCAAACATCCAGGGTAGCAAATACAATGGAATGTAAAAACTGATGGAAGGACATATGGCAGAGTGGTGGGCCTGAAATCTCTGCTTCGTAACATCTAATGCTCAATAAAATATAGCGAAATCACAGATAGATGATGAAGAGATAAATACTTTGAGTATCTCAGGCTGCCAGAAGCTAAGAGCATATTCTGCTGAAGTCTGGAACAAGAGTCTAGGAAGTTAAGTGAGCTTGGAAGCCACTAGTGTTTAGTCTATGGGGTGTTGATAGTGGGGGAGGCTCTGGGTGAGTACAGTGAGAGGGTATATGGAAATTCTGCATATTTCCCACTTCATTGTGCAGGGAACCTAAAACTTCTCTAAAAAATAAAGTCTACTGTTTTTTGAAAAAAGAGAAATCATGAAGAAAAAAAAAACTCAGTAGATGATTTAAACAGCAGATTAAACATAGATGAAGAGAGAATTAACCAAAATGAAATTACATACAATATAGCATAGAAACCAAAAATACACATACATATACTTCACATGTAGAAATAAAGTTCAAATTTACAGAGGGTATGATGAGAAAGACCAACATATGTTTACTTGGAGTTTCACAAGGAACAGAGGAGATTATGAGAAAGAATAAAGGGGAAGCAACATTTGAAGAGACTGTGGGAAGAATATTCTATGCATTCTCAAATCAAGAAGCACCATGAATCCCAAACAGGATAAATAAATGTAAAGACACGCCTAAACACATCATAGTAAAATAGGGGGAAAATACCTGGGTTAGAGAGACTATCTTAAGAGCAAGTAGGAACAAAAGAAATTATCTACAAAGAAGAGGCAAGTGGATCATAACTGACTTTTCAACACCAGCAGTGGACTAATTTCTTCAATGTGCTGAGAGAAGATAAGGAAAAGTGAACCTAGAACTTCAGGCTCCAAAAAACTGCCAATGAGGAATAAAGGTGAAATAAAAATATTTTCAGAAGAACAAAACCTCAAATTCTCCATAAACAGTTTCTTAAGTATGTACTTCAAGAAAAAGGAAAATTTTCCAGAAGGCAATCGAGATAAAAGAAGAAATGCTGATTAAAAATAAAGCATATGATAATGATAAAGGCAACTCTAAACAAACATTGACAAATTAAAACAATATTGACAATACTGTGTAATTTGTAGTCTAAAGAAGATGAAGCTAAAATATCAGTAGAAGCCAAAATGGCTTGAATTCAGAAAGTAAGAATTGTGACTTTCAAAATTTTAAAGTTCTTGTATTTTTGAAAGAAGAAAAGTATGTTCAGTAAATACAGGTTACTTTATTAAAATTTCAAGTGTAAATATAAAATTATAGAGGCTCACCAAAGCCAGAGTTGCTCTTTAAAAGCCTCGAGGAAGAAATTATCAAAAAGTAAAAATAAAAACAATATTGGGAATGAAACCAGATATAACTCCAGATAAGGAAAAAATTTAAGACAGTAAGAATAATAACACTTTTATTAAAATAAATTTGAAAACAAACAAAATGAAAAACTATAGAAAAATATCTTGCCAAAATAGAAAACCTTGATAGTCCTGTCCTCTAACACTAACGAAATCAAATCAGTAATGAAAATCTTACCCCAAAGAAAAGATTAGACACATACGATATTTTCAAATATTCCAGAATCAGAGCTTTCCAACTTTACACAAAACTTTCCATAGAGTGGGGGATGGGGAATGGAAATAGTCATCAAGCTTTTCTAAAAAGCTAGTATAATCTTAATACAAAATTTAGATAAGTCTGGTTAAAGGCAGGAAAACTACAGATCAATAGCATTTACAAATATAGATGCAAAAATCCTGAACAAAATATTAAGCAAATCCAGAGTGAATAATAAAAATAACCTACATTTGCCAAATTGGTTTTTCCTAGAAATACAAAAGTATTTTAACACGAGAAAATTTACCACATTAACTCTACAAGCATCACAATAGATACAGAAAAGTATTTGATAAAAAATACTATATTTATTCTCACTAAACACTTCTAAGCAAACTTGGCATAGAAAATAAATTCTTTAATAAATGATAACTACTAAAAAGTCTGCAGCAAACATCATACTCGACAATGAACAGTTCCCTTATAGAGGTATCTTCCTAATAATCAGGAACAAGACAAAATAATACCCCTAAATATTTCTGATTCCTTTGTAATCAGGAATAAGAAATAGGTGTCTGCCATTTCCCTCCTTCTCTTTTATACTGTGCTGACTTATGTAGGAAGATGAGATAAATATAAAGTATAAGAACTGGACAGGAAGAAACAAAACTGTCATTATTTGCCAATGTTATGATCTCCTACATGGGAAAAACTACACTAATTTTTAGAAGTAATAGAGAGTTCTGCAAATTATTTACTTTCAAATCAAAGAAATAGGAATTAAAATAAGATACAATTTATTTTAACCCATAAAACTTAAAAAGGTTTAAAGATCTTTAAAGAACTTAAAAAAAAAAGATCGCTATTCAAAGTTGGGCGTGGGAAACGCTCTCCCTGCCACATGAGTTCGCCTAGCCTCCCAGGAGGCTAGTCTGGCTTTCTGCACTCTCCCACTCTGCCAAGCCCATTCCAAACGTGTACTGCAGATATTGCTTATAACCCATGACTCTTCCCAGCTGAGCTTGAACTAGAGCTTCGGGATCTTACTCATTACAACCCTCAAGATAGTCATAACCAATTGATCAGAATTAATATGTAAGATTAAACAAACATCCTGGAATAGAAATACAAAGATAATACTGTCTTAGCCAAAATTCTCTAGTAGAACTCAAAGCTAAAGCTTTTGTGCTAATGCTTTGTCGGAGGCGCAATCTTAGTAAAGCATTAATGAAGGAAAAAGGGAAGTGAGTCAGGGAAGGTGGGTCAGCAAATACATTGTGGTGTGTTATCAAGCAATACAGCTGCTTGATCAGACAAAACCTCTCCAAAGAAGGGACATGTAACACTGCTCCTCAGAACAATCCATTAAGTGGAGGAAGGATGAACAACTTTTCTGCTCGTCCCTTCCTCTCTTCCTCTCACTGGTCAGAGTCCACTCCACAGGGCATTAGCCCTCACCCCTTTCTAGACTTTGTTACCTGACCTCTCCAGACAGCCCCTGGGAGTACAGTGGCCTCAGCTGGAGGCCAGGAGCAGCATCCCTCCTTCCCGGTGGCAGGAACAATGGTGACCATGAGACTTGCCAGGCGGTTCCATCAGGGAAGCAAGGCAACCAGGGCCAAAAAGATTCAGGTGGTGCATAAACTAGGTTTGATACAAGTATGATCCCATTTTTGCAAAAATGTTTAAAGTCTGGAAAATATATTTACATGTATACATTTGCATAGGAAAGTCTGGAGGAATATGCACAAACACATTTATAGAGGTTGCAGCTAAGTGATTTTTTTTCTTTCTTGCTTATCTATATTTTTTAGATTTGCTAAAATAAACTTATTTTCTGTATAAAATGAAGAAGGGGAGATGAATCCTTTAAATTGTAAAGTATAGTATCTAATAAGTCACAACAAAATTTAAAAGATGATACTCATTAACAAAATTTAAAATTAAAAATGACCTTTAAGGAATTTTCATAATATGCCCAAATATGTATTCAATAATGAATATCAAATAGAAAAATGGACAAATGGAATAAATAGGAAATCCATTAAAAAAGTATGTATGTGTATGAAAAAACTATTACAATAAGAACCACAAAAGACCATTTTTTAACCCATCAAACTGACAAATATATTTAAATGATAATACCCAGTTTGGCAAGGGTATAGGAAAAAACTTTTCATGCATTGATTGTAGGCACATAAACTTTATATTCTCTGGAGAACAATTTAGAATATATAGTGCTATGGACTAAATTGTGTGTTTCCACTCCCCCCCACAAAAATCTGTATTTTGAAGCCCTCACCCTCAATAAGGCTGCATTTGGAGATAGAGTCTTCAAGCAGGTAATTAAGGTTAAATGAGGACATAAGGATGGGACCCTAAGCCAATGGGATTAGTGTCCTTATAAGAAGAAGAAGAAAGAACTGAACTCAGTCTATCTCCGTGTGCACAGAGAAAGGGCCATGTGAGGACACAGCAAGATGGCAGCCATCTGCAAACTAGGAAGAGACACCTCACCAGAAACCGACTACCTGCCGCCACCTTGATCTTTACTAGTTAAGCTGAGAAGGTCGAGAAATGTGAAATGAGTTTCTTAATGTTACATAGCTAATAGCTATTATATGTAGGACCAAGAGCTATTTATGCATAAAGAAATAAGGTCCTCATAAAGAATGGGGGAGTCAAGACATATATGGCAAGTCAAAGAGACTGAGCAGGCAGTGACAAGGATGTTAAAGAATAGCTAACACTAGAGAAGTTGTGAAATAATAAATTCCCGTTGTTGAAACCTGCAGTATTCATGTACGACTTTGGGCAAGTTCCTAATTGCTTAATTTCTCAGCTTCTCCATCTATACAGAGGGAATGATACTATCTACCTCACAGGACTGCTTTGAAGATTAAGTCGAATAATGAAGTCCTTATAATTAAGGGTTACTCTAAGTGGAAGCCGCAGGGTGGGTACTTTGGACTCAGACAGCCAAAGGATTTCAGACAGGGTCCAACCTGCTCAGTTGTGTGACCTTGGGCAAGTCATTCTACCTCTCCCACCTTCAGTTTCGCATCTTTAAAATGAGAGCTCTGACTAGCTGAGCTCAAAGGATCCTTACAGGAGGATCAAACTTGTAGGAGGAAAATCTGCATCACATTAATAATGGGAGGTATTGTGGCTTTAAGCCGTATAAAAAGAGAAGGTAATAAACTGCATACTGATGCCTCGCTCCTCTGGAGGTAAGTAGTCATTGCCAGCCTTCTGTGTTAGAGGAGATTCTCACATTAAACAATGCCATTGCCCACATGATAGTTTTCATAAACACTGGTTCCAAACATACATCATGACAAGAGCTACTAAGCATTTGGCACTGCTCTTAAATTAATTTTTATTTTAATTAAACCCAATAGCAACCTCATTCACTTGAAAAATATTAACACTTACATGGGAGACACTTCCTTTATCTCACTCTCAGGCCTTGCTTGGTGCCCCTTCTCTTCTGGCAGACCCCTCTAGACTACTCCAAGACCCTCAATTTAAGAACCACTCGGAGGGCAAAACCACTAACAAAGAGGATGTCTTCTCAAGGCTTTACCAGGAAAGTGAAGGAGAAAGATCTTTTCTTTTCTTTTTTTTTTCTTTTTAAATTTTATTTATTTATTTGACAGAGAGAGAGACAGTGAGAGAGGGAACACAAGCAGGGGGAGTGGAGAGGGAGAAGCGGGCTTCCCGCTGAGCAGGGAGCCCGATGTGGGGCTCGATCCCAGGACCCCGGGATCATGACCTGAGCCGAAGGCAGACGCTTATTGACTGAGCCACCCAGGCGCCCTGAGAAAGATCTTTTCTTTCAGCATCTGTCTACAGTTTGACACTGAGCCAAAAGGTACCGCGTGCTTGTAGCCTCTGGGAAGACTTCTCCTGGTTGGAGTGTCAGGCGGCGCTTAGACACCTGTGTAGCCCCTGGGCATCCGTGGGGACTGCCTTTGAGGTGAGTAATCCACCCTGGGTCCAAGAGGCATTGCCCTCCTAGAGCCAGAGCATGAAAAGGTGACAGACTGAATGGCTTCCTCCTTGGATAATCTTCACCATCAAAGAGAGACATTGCCTTTGATTCCATGAAAGGCTCATCCCTTGAACTAAAATCATATTGTTCATTGTGATTTTGTAACAGAAAACACTGGAACCTGTGCTTGAAATGTGCAGTTTCTTAGTCTCCATTTCCTCACCTAAAAAAAGAATGAAAATAATGCCAAATTCATGAGTTGTTGTTAATAAGATAATTAAAAAGCTCTCGATAAACTCCAAAGTGCTTTGGAAATGTCAATTATTATTACTAGTAGTATTATGTAATTTTTCAAGTTAAAAAATACTTGTTCCTCTCTCTCAATGGAAATCTGGCAACCCAGATAGAAAGTCTTTTAACAGCATACAAAAATGACCAATTTAATCCCTAGCAAAACCCATGCCCAGCCGTCAGCCTGTCAAAGGTACCTTCTGTGCATAAGAATGATCTATAGAAGCCCAAAGGTTGATTATAAAATCTCAAGTGTCTGCTTGCCTCGAGCCATTTTAGATGAGCTATTCAGAACGCATCCAAGTAATCAGTTTGCTCTGATAGACAGGAATAACAAGGAGGAGGGCTTGATTTCCCCTGCTGAAGACGAGGCACATCCATTGTTGTCTACCTTTCCATAGATCACACAGGCAGCTCTTTGTTCTTAACAATATGGCTTGAGGCTTAAAATTTGTGTTCAAATGTCTATGCTAGGGAAGACCATGTTAGTTATTTTACAAAGAACTCCAAAAACTCACAGGCAGAAGTGAAACCACCCAACTCAGTTGGTCGGCAGTCTTTTCTAGAATTTAAGGGCATATCCATATTTTTAGAAGGGAATAATTTTTTTTTTAAGGATTTTTATTCATTTATTTGACGGAGAGAGAGAGAGAACAAGTAGGCAGAGAGGCAGGCAGAGGGAGAGGGAGAAGCAGGCTCCCCGCTGAGCAGGGAGCCCGATGCGGGGCTCGATCCCAGGACCCCGGGATCATGACCTGAGCCGAAGGCAGAGGCTTAACCGACTGAGCCACCCAGGCGCTCCTGGAATAATTATTTTATATGCATACATGACAGTAAGTTCATAAAAGTAGGATTTTCCTAAATGCATCATCAAATATTTACTTTGGTCCTGTCTGCTCTTTCTTAATGAGGGAACACTTTCAATACAAATTATTAATTAATATCCAGTTAAAATCCCAAAGCATCTTGTTAACTGGAACTCGGGGGCACTGGGCATGTCCTAGTGGTCAGACGTCATCACGAGACGCTGATGGAGCACAGAATTCTGACCAGGATTGACTGTATGTTATGTCAACTCAAAAATGTTTGTGTCATTTCTTGAGTCTCCATTTTTTTCATCTAGAAAATACGAGAAAAAATTCTTCCTAACGGAATGAAATGAGAAAACAGGGGTGAGAACCTTGTCATCATTACAGAAATGTTAGTGATTGTTGTTACTATTATTGGCAAGCTCTGCGGACAAGAACTGTTGGCCCAATTTTTCTTGGTGGCCCAAATGCAGTGATGGATACTGACACCATGAACAACCTTAGGAAAAAGATGGGTGTATTCTGAAATATTTACAGATGAAATTATATGATGCCTCGGGTTTGCTTTGCAAACGGAAAAGCAAGTTGTAAAACAATATAAACTATATGCTTCCTTGGAGATAGACATAAATATAAAAACAGATATGAATATAGACACACAGACCACAGAGACAGAGATGCAGAGATGAATGTATGTATAATCTCTAATAATACACAGTGATTATATCTGGCTGTAGTAAGAGGAGGGGTTTTCTTCCCTTCTTTGTGACATATCTATATTTTCCAACTCCTTTATAATGAACACTTTTATTTCTATAATTTTTAAATGTGTATTTTTTTTATTTTCTATTTTGTTTTTCAAAAAGATATTAGAAAAAAAAAGTCTAAGTCACAATACTCATGATAAGATCTTGAAGCACTAACTCTGTACTCCGTCATAAAACTAACAAGACCTCCTGGTAATTTTAGCTTCACACAGGCTGGTCCCTCCACTTGGACTGTTCTCCCAGCTCCATAATCCATTCTGTCTCACCTTCACATAAGTGTCTAAATGCATCTCCTCAGAAATCTCCTAGCTGGTCTCTCAGGGGAAGCTCGTTGACTTTGTGCATAGTGCCTGACGTAATTTTCTCATTAGATATTCTTTTGTTTGTTTCCTTGTTTAGTGTCGGTCTCACTTGCTTGTAAGACTCAAAGTGCCAGGAGACAGAAACTACAGCTATTTTCTTTATCACTGTATACCCAGTGCCTAGCATAGAGCTTGGTACATAAATATGTACTGAATGAATGAATGAATGAATGAACAAGGACCCATGCAGGAAGGCAGGTGTCTTCACCCAGATAGATCCAGGTACATCAGACTCTGAAGGTGAGGGTGGGGATTAAGTCAACAGGCATCAGAGTGCTGGCATATCAATAAATATTTGCCTGCTGGACTAGAAATGAAACCCGAAGTGGTCATGAGTGACTTCTCTTTAAACTCAAAGGACTCCTCAGGGCAACGCTTACTGGAAAATTCTAGAGCTAAAACAGAACTTTAAAATCAAACTCTCTTCTGCAGATGGGGAAACTGAAACCAGAGAAATCTCACTAGGCCAGGAGCCCTAGTCCCTGGTTGCACCTACCAGGCCAGCAACCTCTCATCTGCCCCTCGCTGACCCCAGTGTGAGAGCAATATCACCTAGGCATTCACAGCCTGAGAGCCCCAGAGCTGCTTCTTGCTGTCTGCTAGCCTAAGGATTCTGAGAGTAAATGAATAGACTTCCTTTCCCAATGTCCTTTTTAATAAGTTGTTTATTACATAAAATACAGATTCCTATCTAGTTTGACATCAACATTCCTTTTATTATAGAGCTACCGCAAATCCCAAACCAATATGAAACTCACTTTCTCTCTATCACACAAACTCGCCTAGTGTCCCTCAGAGCCAGGTCTGGGTTTAATCATCACTCTCCTTCTTTTGACATTTAATAAATATATTTAAATACATGTAGTGATGATTACATTTATTGAGTGCTTGCTCTCTGCCAGGCCCTACTTGAGGCACTTCACATGTTGTGATCACAACAACCCTATAAGAAAGGTGATACGACGTCCATTTTAAAAGTGTTAACTGAGACAGACAGAGCTTTAAATAACTTGCCTAATTAGCACACAGTGGAGCTGGAGCTGGACTCAGGCAATCTGGCTCCAGAAAGCACGTTTATAACTACACATGGTTTGGGGGAGCTTTCGTTTTGTTTACTCTTTGTTTAAATCAAATACTTGCTTTTTTCTGTGTTGTGCATTATAGCACAGAGGTACCTCATCCAGGACTATAGGGAAGAATGTTCTTTCCTCAACATGTGGCTTTTATCTCTATATGCAAGGCTGTCGCTCAACTCATTGCCCCTTCCAAAGCAGGGAAGGTGGGAAAAGGAAGACGAAGGCAAATAGCTTCCCTTTCTCCTAGCAACTTTTCATTTTGAAAAATGTCAAACCTACAGAACAAAATAGGTATTTTTTTTAAAATGGAACCAAGAATCTTTTCACTAGATTTATCAATTGTGGACATTCTGCCATTGGTTTTCTCTCTCTTTATATAACTAGGATAATGCTGAAAGTTACACAAAGGAATATTTCTTACAATATAAAGGGAAGATCAACCAGCCAGTTAGAAACTTTACAAATGGAAACTGCTGATTTGATGAAATGAAATATTGTGGATGATTTTCCTTTTTATTCCCTTTATTATCAGAATGCTTGCCTCACACACACAGAAACACAAACTAGAGAGAAGATTTTTTTAAAGGATAAAAGCATCAATGCCACAACAACGCAAACCTTGCTAGCCTAGCCTCTGCATACAATCGAGAGACTAAGAAGATGATCGCCTGGTGGGGTGGAAACAGAATGGGCTTCAGAACTGCGTACAAACCCCAGCTCCATCCCCTGCTGAGCTGTGTGATAATCAGGGCAAGATTTATAGCCTCTCCGAGCCTGTTTCCTCATAGGTAAAATGGGTGAGGACTTACTACAAATCTATATTACCAATGATTCTAGGATAGAACCTAGGAGTCGAACTTTTTAACGAGTTCAGTGTAAGTGGTCCACAGAGCATATTCTGAGAGACAGTAGGAAGGGTGCTAACTAAGGAATCTGGAATGGGGGGAAAGGCCCCAAACCCTTGACACTGTCTCCTTGGCTGTCTCTTCCCCATTCCCCCTTCCCCATAAGGCTGCCTGTAGCCTTACCCTCTCCCACATGGGAGGCTGTACAAAATTTTGCCTCTCTGATTCTAGTTTGGTCTTCTCCAGTTGAAGTCCTCCTATACCCTCTTCTTCACCTGTGCCCCACCCCAGCTCATCCAAGTTTTCCCACCAGTGTCCCCCAGAAAGCTTCTGCTACAGACAGCCCAGTCTTCCTGGACACCATTAGGACCTACAACACCTCCCACTTGGCCTCACCCTTGGCCTTCTGTTCAGAGCCCAACTCAGGTTTTCTTCTTCCAAGAGACTCCCTACTCCAGCCACACAGAGTTCTCCCCTCTACCTTGCATTTCTCCCGACCTAGTCCCTTGTTTTATTCTGGGCATAGTTAAATGTGCTCTGAGCTCCATCAGAACAGAAGCAGTGATTCTCCTTCCTCTTATTCTTTGTGCCACTTAGCATAGTACCAGACACATAGTAGGTGCTCAACTCAGCCTGTCCTGGCAGCCTGATTATTTGGATGACTTATTGAGGAAGATGAGAGGAGATAAATGGTGAGCGCCTGTAACGTAGGGCCTATTGTACCCCGATAAGCCCACGCAGGGGCCCTTGAGTATGGCTGAACCAGTCTTCAGGAGTGTTTTAAATAATGAGCTATATGTGACTGAAAAAAATAGAGTTCAAAATAAAATCTGAAATAAATGAAAAGCAATTGGTAAACAGCTGCTGTCACATGCTCTGTTGTGTGTTTGATGAGTTTCAATTAAAAATAGCCCTAATACATCAAAAAAAAAAAAAAACACAACAAACAAACCATGGTGAATTCCCTTTATTGTCCCTTTAATGTGTTACTAAGGAGTTATTGGTATCATTTCATGGCTCCAGCACAAATGCCTCTAGGATTTATTGCTGGGTTCACATCTCTGCTCTTTTATGGATTTCTTCCAAAAGGGGCTTGAATACGGGGCTCCCATTATATGTCCCTTGTGGTTGGTTGGCTAGAGCTAGCTGCATCAGCAAATGGCAGTAAAGCTCACCAAGGCAACAACTGTTCCTCACCAGTGTAGTTTGATTTAGAGCAGAATGTTTCCAGATGGGTTCTGATGTAACCCTTTTACTCCCATCTCCCGACAATACTGAAACTGAAAAATCAATCACAGCACCCAGGTTTTATATGTTGCTGACTTTTGCTGGGGGTGGGAGAGGGTGGTAAAAAAAGAAAAAAAAAAAAATATATATATGCAAACACATATATACCCGTAGAAATATACATATACATTTCTCTGTAGACAAAAGCACATTTTGCAAATAACTAAATAACAATGGGAGAAGGTCCCAGAAGGTGATAGGTGTATTTAATAGAGACCAATTACAAATAAGTACTATCAGAAAAGACCTTATTTATTTAAGGGTTTAGAGACAGCTTAAGTCACAAACTCTTAGTTTGTTATATCGATAGGCTGCCAATAAAAACTGGGTTCCCGGGTCCGTAGAGGCACTAGTGCATTCATCAGTCCTGCTTCTTTAACCAGAGGCAGTCGCCAAATCTCATTAGCTCGCTCTGTCTCCGGGAAGAGGGAGATCATCTATCAGTTACGTTCCTGCGTGACAAACCATATGAAAGAGAGCTTTAAATCTGCGGGTGCTCTAAACCCAGGAAGGAGAGGATAAATGTCCTTGGACATCAGCTCTAACAGCAAGAGAGTTTGCAGAAGGCAATCGGATGATTGCATGTGGGTTGGGCTATATGGCTGTTTTGTTTTAAATTAGCCCATGATTGCAAACTTCATATAGCGGACCTGACTTGACCTTTCTGAATGTTTTCTAATCTCAACCTCCATAGAAGACCGCAAAATGAATGTTGTGAAATTAGCATGATTTGGGTGACACTGTAATTAGATAACTTTCTCCCATGGAAATCCAACTCCTGAAGCACTAAACAGATGTGATGGGCTGTTCAGTGTGCATCCGGCTATAAAAGCAGGCAACAGATACAATACGTTTCTAATTATGTGAGTAATGGGGCAAGGAAGAACCATGATCAGACTTCCTTTCTTCACTTTAATACCCTCAGGTGACTTTCTTTTAATAAAACCAACATGGCATTTGAGCAACATTTTATGCCCCTGTATCCAGCTTGTATTTATCTAAACGACTACCAGTCGAAATTGTGTCATGGACTACCCCACCTACCAGATGCTTGGCAGAAGTCTCGGTTCATTTGATTGTCCATTTCATAGAACGGCACTTCTCAAACTTAAATGCATTTACAAATCGCCTGGGTGTCTGGGTAAAACACAGATTCTGACCCCTGAGGTCTGGGGTGGGACGTTGAGAGTTTGCATTTCTAACCCGCTCTCAGGTGATACTGATGCTGCGGGTTTGAGATTCACATGTTGGGCATAGATCACCTTAATAATGTTCTCTAAAACTTCCAACAGGAAATATAAACACAGTTACATAATTTCATGTAATTTGTTTCCTGAAAGATAAGAATGATTATGTTTAAAGAGAAGTCAATATTGGACATGAATTTTAAAACACAGTTGTCGTCTCCCTAAATGTTATCTCCATGGATAAACATCTTTTGAGAGCTCAAAGAGGTCCTTTAAGGTCGATGAATATTGACTTCAGGAAGTGATCCAAAACAGAACACAAACTGATTCATTTAAAGCAAAGTTTGAATCCAATACTTTTCCCCAGCTGCTCTATTGATGACTGCTTGACTTTTTCTTTGCAGTAAATGTACATAAACAAGTCGAAATATGCTCTCCTTATTTTTTAAAAACCTCTTCCCAAGAATAGGATTCAAGTTCATTTGCTCACCTACAACATCCGCTGTGCAACATTTATTTAAATAAGACATACTTAAATTAGATTTCTATTATATAAACTAATTCCCTTTGAAATTGAATAGCCTAATACAGATTCAGCTGTGGAGATAAATGTCAAAGATCAGAATATTCTAGTTCACCTTTAATAATATTGCGACCCTGTACTTAATAACTACTTTCTTCTGAGGAGCTCATAATACCTCATACTCATCCTCCCACCAACCTTTTCTGAGCTTGGTAAAGAAGTGTGTTCTTTTTATAGATCTGGATTTGCAAGGCTAATTCCTAGAGACTTTAATTTTTGTATAATTTGAGTAAGTAGATACCAAGTAGAACACAGTAATACCTTAGAGGTGATTCTCTTATTGAGCATAATTCAGTTTTCCAAAAGCATGGTTAATAGATTCATGGACACTAGCATAGTTTCCTATGCACAAAAAGAACATTGTAATAAACAGCTAAATATACTCACTCCACAGATATTTATTTAGCATCTACGATACTAATACTAATGATAATAATAATAATAAATGCTTATAATAAACTAGGGACTATTCTAAGCACTTTACACATAAATCTGTATTCTTTACAATGACTTACGTGGTAGATACTAATATTATCCCCATTTCACAGATGAAGAAAGTGAAACACTAAAAGACTAAAACTTCACCCAAGGTTATAAAGCTACTAAGTGCCTGCTATGGTCTGAATGTTTGTGCCCTCCCAAAGTTCATGTGTTGAAATCCTAACCCCCAAAGATGATGGTAGTAGGAGGTGGGGCCCTTGGAAGGTGCTTAGGTCATGAGGATAGACCTCGTGAATGGGAGTAGTGTTTTATAAAGGAGACCCCATATTTCTAAGACACCCGTAAGAGGGCTCTCTCTAGAACTTGACCATGCTGGCTCCTTGATCTTGGACTTCCCAGTCTCCAGAACTGTAAGAAATAAACTTCTGTTGCTTAAAACCCACCAATTCCATGATATTTTGTTACAGCGGCCCACAGAGATTAATCTGACTAGTCATGGTCAAGCAAGAATTAAAACTCAGACAGCCTACCTTCTGGGTCCAAGCTCTGTCATGTGCCAGACACCCATGATAGATGATGATGATCACAAAAGTGCTTATGGGGCTAACAAACGTGTGCTGTGTTCACAAGGCCTCCACCCCACGTCTAACCACCAGTCATCATTATATTCTATAAAGTTAGATTATTATCTTACACTATATAAATACGTCCAGGTTTTTAAATTTTTTATTATTTCAAAAAATCATACTGAGGAAAATAGGAGATTTTAGTTTTATAACCATGGAGAGAGGAAACCTTTCTCAAGCATACCAAAATCTGTAAAATATAAAAACAGATTTCATTGTATAAAATTGCAAAAATTCTGTACTGCAAGGATACTATAAGCAAAATTAAAAGATAAATGACATTTCCAAATAGCAGAGATAATGGTGGCCACCTAAATCTGAATCTCCCTACACATCCTCCAAAAAACTGTACAGGTCAACAAAAGGAAAAAAAAAAACAACAACCCCAAATCCCGTCCTTTCATCTTAACTAGAAAGCCAAATAACACTACAAACTTCATATTATCTTTATTTTTATTATTATTTAAATTCAATTATCCAACATATAGTACATTATTAGTTTCAGATGTAGTGTTCAATAATTTATTAGTTGCATCTAACACCCAGTCCTCATCACGTCACATGTCCTCCTTAATGCCCATCACCACCCACCTCCCTTCCAGCAACTGTCAGTTTGTTTCCTATATTAATCATAGTATCTTTAATTAAGAAAAAACACATCAAGTTACAGCAGCTCTATATCAAGCCTTTGCAGAGACGTAGGAGTGCATCTCCAAAAAATTTGCATGGAAGAGAGGAGAGGGAAGGAAGTTAAGACAGCTCTCAGAAAGAGAAAGGCCATCCTAAGTGTGAAAATACTGAAAGAGTTCTGGTAGCTAAGAGCACTGACTACAGGAAAGAAACTGCAGAGTGACATGAGATTCAAAAAAGCAGTCTGGAAAGGCTGGGGAAGAAAAGGACGGAAAAGTAGAGGCAATCTTTGGATACTTCATAGAGAAGGCAAAAAGAAACATAAGAGAAAGATTCGAAGATTCAGGATCCATCAAGACAAAAGAAAACTAAAAAAAAAAAAAATCAAAGGACACACAAACGCTCTTTAGGCCAAATACTTTTTTTCTTACTGAAGTACAGTGGTATCTATCCTGTACATTGCAGAATATTTGGCAGTACCCTCTACCATCTAGATGTGATTAACATACCAACTCCCCCACCACCAGTTATGACAACCAAAAATGTCTCTAGACATTGCCAATGTCCACAGACCTAAAACAATGATTT
Source organism: Leptonychotes weddellii (assembly GCF_054177405.1). Taxonomy (NCBI): domain Eukaryota; kingdom Metazoa; phylum Chordata; class Mammalia; order Carnivora; family Phocidae; genus Leptonychotes; species Leptonychotes weddellii. Next base: position 92,262,186 of record NC_138375.1, on the reverse strand, counting down.
GTTGCCTTGCATATTGGTTTGTTTGCTGTTTGAAGACTCATCCTTAAATGTATGCCTTTTTGTAGTAAACCATTGAGAGAAAAAACAGAAAATGAAAGGAAGGAAAAGAAGCTCTACTTCCTCATTCATTCATTCAGCAGATACCTACTGAATGCCCATTAAGTAATCTGCTTTGTGTAAAAGATGAGTAAGTAAGACATAGTCACAATCCAAATTTTATGCTTTCCATATTATTTCTTCTAGTATTATCACGCTTGATTAACTTTGTTATGGCTCTGTTCTTTCTGTCTCTCACCTTCTTCCTTCCGTAAGCAGACAAGGCTACGTGCGTTCTTCTCGTGGCAATGGCAGGGGCTCAAGAAAGTGCAATCACATAAGCCCTAGGCTCAGAACTGACATACTGTCACTTCTGCTCTGTTCTCTTCAGTCAAACACAATATCACAGGACAGAGAAAATATACTTCACCCAGGGAGGTGAGGAGAACTACAAATTCACACAGCAAAGGACAGGGACACAGGGACAGTTGATGTAGGGCCTAAGATGCAATTTACCACAGTGGAGGAAAAAAAAATCTCGTTTTATTATCTCCAAGTTAAGATTTCTTTGCTTTTAAGTTTTTATTTTAATTCCAGTTAGTTAGCATACAGTGTTATATTAGTTTCAGGTGTACAATATAGTGATTCAGCACTTCCATACAACACTGGTGCTCATCACAAGTGCCCTCCTCAGTCCCCATCACCTATTTCACCCATCACCCCCTCCCCCCCCACCTACCTCCCTTCTGGCAACCATCAGTTCTCTATTATTAAGAGTCTGTTTCTTGTTTTGTCTCTCTCTTTTTTCCTTTTGCTTGTTTTGTTTCTTAAATTCCACATATGAGTGAAATCATATGGTATTTGTCTTTCTCTGACTGACTTATTTTACTTAGCATAATACGTCCCAGCTCCATCCACATCATTGCAAATGGCAAGATTTCATTCTTTTTTATGGCTGAATAGTTATTCTTTTTTATGTCTGAGTAATTATTTGGCCATATATATGTATATGTACCACATCTTGTTAATCCATTCTCATCTATTGATGGACACTTGAGCTGCTTCCATAAGTTGGCTATTGTAAATAATGCTGCTATAAACATAGGGGTGCATGTATCCCTTTGAATTAGTGTTCTTGGGCGCCTGGGTGGCTCAGTCGTTAAGCGTCTGCCTTCGGCTCAGGTCATGATCCCAAGGTCCTGGGATTGAGTCCCACATCAGGCTCCCTGCTCGGCGGGAAGACTGCTTCTCCCTCTCCCACTCTCCCTGCTTGTGTTCCTGCTCTCGCTGTCTCTCTCTCTGTCAGATAAATAAATAAAATCTTTAAAAAAAATAAAATAAAATAAAATAATTAGTGTTCTTGTATTTTTGGAGTAAATACCCAGTAGTGCAATTGCTGGATCATAGGGTAGTTCTGTTTTTTACTTTTGGGGGAACTCATGTCTTCTACCCATTTTTAATTGGATTATTTGATTTTAGGGTGTTGAGTTTTATAAGTTCTTTATATATTTTGGATACTAACCCTTTATCAGATATGTCATTTGCAAATATCTTCTCCCATTCAGTAGGTTGCCTTTTAGTTTTATTGACTGTTTCCTTCGATGTGCAGAAGCTTTCTATTTTGATGTAGTCCCAATTGTTTATTTTTGCTTTGGTTTCCCTTGCCTCAGGAGACATATCTAGAAAAAAGTTGCTATGGCCAATGTCAAAGAGGCTACTGCCTGTGTTCTCTCCTGGGATTTGTATGGTTTCAGGTCTCACATTTAGGTTTCAACCATTTTTAATTTATTTTTGTTTATGGTTTAATAAAATGGTCCAGTTTCTTTCTTTTGCATGTTGCTGTCCGGTTTTTCCAATACCATTTGTTGAAAAGACTGTCCTTTCCCCATTAGATATTTTTTCCTGTTTTGTTGAAGATTAATTGACCATATAGTTGTGGGTTTATTTCTGGATTTTCTATTCTGTTCTATTGATCTATGTGTCTATTTTTGTACCAGTACCACACTGTTTTGATTACTACAGCTTTGTAATATAACTTGAAGATTGGAACTGTGATGCCTCCAGCTTTGCTTTTCTTTTTCAAGATTGCTTTGGCTATCCAGGGTCTTTTGTAGTTCCATATAAATTTTAAGATGGTTTGTTCTAGCTCTGTGAAAAATGCTGGTGGTATTTTGATAGGGATTGCATAAAATGTGTAGATTGCTTTGGATAGTATAAACATTTAACAATATTTGTTCTTACAATCCATGAGCATGGAATGTCTTTCCATTTCTTTGTGTCCTCTTCAATTTCTTTCATCAATGTTTTATAGTTTTCAGAGTACAGGTCTTTCACCGCTTTGGTTAAGTTTATTCCTAGGTATTTTATTATTTTTGTTTCATTTGTTAATGGGATTGTTTTCTTAATTTCTCTTTCTGATGCTTCATTATTAGTGTCTACCAATGCAACAGATTTCTATAGATTGATTTTGTGTCCTGCAACTTTAGTGGGTTCATTTATCAGTTCTAGCAGTTTTTTGGTGGAGTATTCCAGATTTTCTATATATAGTATCATGTCATCTGCAAATAGTCAAAGTTTTACTTCTTTCTTGCCAATTTGGATGCCTTTCATTTCTTTTTGTTGTCTGATTGCTGAGGCTAGGACTTCCTAAAAAGTGGTGAGGGTGGACATCCTTGTCTTGTTCCTGACCTTAGGAGAAAAGCTATTTTTCCTTGTTAAGGATGATACTAGCTGTGGGTTTTTCATATAAGGCCTTTATGATGTTGAGGTATGTTCCCTCTAAACCTACTTTGTTGAGGGCTTTTTATCATGAATGGATGTTGTACTTTGTCAAATGCTTTTTCTGCATCTATTGAAATGATCAGATGGTTCTTATCCTTGCTCTTATTGATGTGATGTATCACAGATTGATTTGCGAATATTGAACCCACCTTGCAACTCAGCAATAAGTCCCACTTGATCGTGGTGAATGTTTTTTTTTAATGTATTGTTGAATTCGGTTTGCTAGTATTTTAGTGAGGATTTTTGCATCTCTGTTCATCAGGGATATTGGCCTGTAGTTATCTTTTTTAGTGGTTTCTTTATCTGGTTTTCGTATCAGGATAATGCTGGTCTCTTAGAATGAATTTAGACGTTTTTCTTCCTTTTCTATTTTTTGGAATAGTTTGAGAAGAATAGGTATTAACTCTCCTTTAAATGTTTGGTAGAATTCACCTGCGAAGCCATCTGGTCCTGGACTTTTGTTTGTTGGGAATTTTTTTATTTCTAATTCAATTTCTTTGCTGGTTATTGTCTGTTCAAATTTTCTATTTCTTCCTGTTTCAGTTTTGATAGTTTATATGTTTCTAGGAATTTATCCATTTCTTCTAGGCTGTCCAATTTTTGGCATATGGTTTTCATAATATTCTCTTATAATTGATTGTATTTCTGTGGTGTTGGTTGTTATTTCTCTTCTCTCATTTGTGATTTTATTTATTTGAGTCCTTTCTCTTTTTTTCTTGGTAAGTCTGGCTAGAGGTTTATCGATTTTATTGATTTTTTCAATGAACCAGCTCCTGGTTTTATTGATCTGTTCTATTGTTTGTTTGAGGTTTTTTGTTGTTTTTTTTTTTTTTCATTTCTACATCATTTATTTCTGCTCTAATATTTATGATTCCCTTCTTTTGCTGGTTTTGGATTTTGTTTATTGTTCTTTTTCTAGCTCCTTTAGGTGTCAGGATAGGTAGTTTATTTGAGATTTTACATGCTTCTTGAGGTAGGCCTGTATTGCTATAAACTTTCCTCTTAGAATCACTTTTGCTGTATCCCACAGGTTTGGGACCATTGTGTTTTCATGTTCAATTGTTTCTATGTTTCTTCTTTTATTTCCTGGTTGATCCACTCATTGTTTAGTAGCATGTTATTTAACCTTCATGTATTTGTGGTTTTTCCAAATTTTTTCTTGTGGTTGACCTCAAGTTTCATAGTTCTATGGTCAGAAAAGATGCATGGCATGAAATTCTCTATCAGACATGTTACTTACATCTGTTCTGCCATGGCCTTGTCCTGTTTTTTTCATTTGGGATAAATTTCTCTGTCTCCTCATTTTGTCTACCTCTCTGTGTCTGTTTCTATGTGTTAAGAAAGTCAGCTATGGGGACACCTGGGTGTCTCGGTCTGCCTTCAGCTCAGGTCATGATCCCAGGGTCCTGGGATGGAGCCCTGCATTGGGCTCCCTGCTCTGTGGGAAGCCTGCTTCTCCCTCTGCCTGCCGCTCCCCCTGCTTGTGCTCTCTCTCTCTCTGACAAATAAATAAATAAAATCTTTAAAAAAATAAAATAAAATAAAGTCAGCTATGTCTTCAGTTCTTGAAAGTAGTGACTGTGAAGAAGAGGTCCTAGAGTGCCCTGCAGTGCAGTGTCCCCTGTTCAACAGAACCTGGCGCTGAAGGAGAGTATCTTATGTGTGCTGCTTATGCCCTGCTGTTGTCACTGAGTCACTTTTCCTTTCGGTGCAATCGTCTGCACTGACTCACTACCTTTTGTGGACTGTGCTTGCTCTCTGTGGTGTTAGTGGGATCCAGGCAGGCCAGCTCTGAGGGTGCATGCCCACCAGGGAAGTTGGGAGCAGGATGGGGGTGTTAACAAAATTTGTGGTGGGCCACTAGTCCTCTGCCAGATTCCCTGAAGCTCTGCTGTGGCTGAGGCCTGTGGGCTGGGGTGACTAGAGGTGCAAGGCTGGGCACGGCACAAAAGGTAACAAAATTTGCCCTGAGCCCAGGACCAAGGCTAGCGACTTGGAGTGGGCGAGTCCACAGGAGAACTCATGGGCCTGGCGCACTGCTAGCTGGTTAGGTAGCAAGTGTCTGTGCAGTGCCACCTCCCACAGGTGGCTCTGTGTTTATGCTGGTGGGCAGGGGAGGAAAATGACAACTGCCTGCTCCCTCGTGAAGAAGCCCCCCAACATGCTCCAAAATCAGTGTGAACGGATCTGTCTCCCGCTTCCCCCAGCATTGTCATTTTCATGTCACCTTTCTGTGTAGGCTCTTGTCTCTTTGAGGGCGGTGACCCAGCTATCACTTGCCCTCCTGGCTCACCCAGCACTGAGGCAGCTGAATTTTAAAGCTCTAAACTCCAAGTCCCACTAGTTATACTAACTTACAGAATTCAGGGGCGCCTGGGTGGCTCAGTTGGTTAAGCATCCAACTCTTGATCTCAGCTCAGATCTTGATCTCAGGGTCGTGAGCCCTGCATTGGGCTCAGCCCCTCTGGTTCTTAAAGCCAAATGTTGGGGCGCCTGGGTGGCTCAGTTGGTTAAGCATCTGCCTTTGGCTCAGGTCGTGATCTCAGGGTCCTGGGATCAAGCCCCACATGAGGCTCCCTGCTCATCAGAGAGCCTTCTTCTCCCTCTGCCCCTCACCCCTCTCATTGATCTTTCTCTCTCTCGCTCGCTCGCTCTCTTTCTCAAATAAACAAATAAAATCTTTATAAAAAATAATAAAATAAAGCCAAATGTTATGAGGATTAGTCTTCTCCATGTGAGCTCCCTGGTGCAAGGGCCTGTTTCTCTGCCCTCTCCATGTGTACAGCTCCCTCCCTCCTGCAGGCAGCCTCCCTCCACTTTTCTGACCTTCCCAATCTTTCAGAAGCAGCTTCTCCTCTGTATTTAGTTGTGTAGTTTGTTCTGCCAGTCTTTGGATTGCTCTTAGGTTTATTGACTTGGATGTGGGTGAGCTCTAGTTGTAAACATGAGATGGGGTCCTCCTATTCCACTATCTTCCCAAGCTCCCCAACAAATGAAGATTTCCGAACACAGATCTTCAAGTTAAATGAAAGACTACAATAGCAGAATCATAATTTTCAACGATGCAGATAAAGATTAAATAAGCCATCAGCCTCAGAGGATTTATTATTTCAGTGTATTTTTATTAGACAAGCAGCAATACCAAATTTACCTTAATATTAAAGCAATTCATTTCTAAATTCATTTCAGTGATAAATGCCAATAAATGACTTTTACTATCATATATGTTATACCTTTTATAGCTGTTTTAGCAAGGAACTTTTCAGATGTCTTCATTTATATTCTCTCTTTGTTCTTAAAAGGAATTTTCCTGAAACATAACACTTCTTAAAATCAAGTCCTGATCCAATAGATTTAAATTTCTACATTCTGTATATACTCCAGGGGAAAAAATAATTGGATTATGCTTTCTCATTCATGACTATTTAAATATTCCATTGCTGAGGTTACATTTTAGTGTGTTTTTATGTTTTATTCAGGACACAATGTTCCAGCAAATATCACAAACCCAAATCAATGGCTTATACTGACATTAAATATGCCATTAACATGCTTGCTCTCAGAAAAGTTCAATGAGAAGCTGTCAACAAACCTGCAGAGAAAGGCTTACTGCATTCAAAGTAAATGATAAAAGAGGACCCCGAAATAACTTAGAACTTTTAGGATAATGAACAGAAGAAAAAGTAATCTGAAAATATCTAGCTCTCTGCTTGGCAAACAAAAATTATTCCAATTTTAATATGCCTAGAGCTGACAACAAAGCCAAGTTCATGTCATTTTCCACAGCAATCATGAGGCTGTTCCTTTCATCTCTGTGACTTAGGTGCTTACAATGTAATGTGACTAACATCTTAGAGCCCTGGTCTTTAATGTCCCCATCACCATGAGCAATAGTGAGATCCCACACGGCAGCACTCTAAAAAATAGCATCAAAAGATCAGCAACTCAAATATAAGGACAAGAAAGAAGATAGTGTAGCTCAGGTTATAGAACTATTTAATCACTTTTTTCATTCATTCATTTACTAAACAGAGAATGCTTACTGGCCAAGCCTTTGAAAGCTAATAATACATAGCCCACCAGCTGGGATTCACTTCGAAAATGAAGGAGAGAAGACTGGGTGTAACCCAAGGAAGTTGAGTGAGTGAAAGCTTATTTGTACTGGGAAGTGAAGAATGAGAGCCTACCCTGAGATGGTCTGTGAGCTCTTTGCTGGTGAAGTTTGGCAACACACCTGAGGCCAATGGTGCATCAAATAAGGTTTCAGAGCAGAGGAGGATGTGCTGTTGACAGGAGGCCTTGGAAGCTGACAGCAGAAAGAGGGGCCAGAAAAACTTGAAGAACAGACCAAATCCCAGCTACAGGCCCAATCATTTATGTTTGTCTGAGTTCATTTTTGAGGCTGCCTAATAATAATTCACATTCATAATGATGACCTCAGAGTCACTCAGAAGGTATTAATCATATTCATTTAGCTCTTTAAAGAAATGCAAGATAAAGGAAATTCTTTTCTGAAAGATTTTCATGAAAAAACTCTTACATATTTTTAACAACTTTATCGAGGTATAATTTATATATAATAAAACACACATATTTAAAGTGTATACTTTGGGAGTTTTGATATAAGTATATATCTGTGAAACCATTACAATTAAAGTGATGAAAATACTCATTAACTCTGAAAGATTAAGCATGCCCCTTAGAATGCCACCCTCCTGTATCTCTGTCCCCACAACCAATCCCTAGGCAACTACAGATCTGCTTTCTATTACTGTAGATTAGTTTGCATTTTCTATAATTTTATATAAATGAAACCATACATCATATGCCCTTTTTTGTTTGGCTTCTTTCACTCAGCATAATTATTTTGAAATTCATATATATTGTGTGTATCAATAGTTCATTCTTTTAAAATTGCTGAATTAAATTTTAAAAAAATAATAATAAATAATAAATAAAATTGCTGAATAGAATTCCATTATAGAAATATACCACAATTTTTTTGTTTTTTCACTTGTCGATGAATATTTAAGTTGTTTCCAGTTGAGGCTATTAAAAATAAAAATATACATTTATGTATAAGTCTTTGTATGAACATATGATTTTACATCTCTTGTGTTAGTACCTAAGATTGGAATGACTGAATCATACAGTAGATATATGTTTAACATTTTAAGAAAGTACCAAATCGTTTGTTTGTTTTTTAATGGTTTTACCAGGGTGCCTGGGTGGCTCAGTTGGTTAAGCGACTGCCTTTGGCTCAGGCCATGATCCTGGAGTCCCAGAATTGAGTCCTGCATCGGGCTCCCTGCTGAGCGGGGAGTCTGCTTCTCCCTCTGACCCTCCCCCCTTTCATGTGCTCTCTCTCTCTCATTCTCTCTCTCAAATAAATAAATAAAATCTTTAAAAATAAATGGTTGTACCATTTTACATTTCTACCAGCAGTACATGAGAGTTACGGTTGTTCCACATTCATACCAACACATGGTAGAATCGGTCATTTTAAACTTAGGCACTCTAATAAAGTGTGTAATGAATGGTATCTCAATGTAATTTTAATTTTTATTTTCTTAATAACTAATGGTGTTGAGCATATTGTCAGGTGCTTATTTGTCATCCATAAATCTTTTTTGGTGAAACATCTGTCCAAATCTTTTACTCACTTTAATTGGGTTGTTTGTTTTCTTATTATTAAGTTTTTCTTATCATTAAGTTAGGAGACTTCTTTATACAGATCTTCCTCAACTTACAATGGGGTTATGTTCTGATAAACCCATCCTAAGTTGAAAATACTATTAAAGTGAAAATATGTTTAATACAGACCACAGTTTAGCCTAGCTACCCTAAACAGTCTCAGAATATTTATATTAGCCTTCAGTTGAGCAAAATCATCAAACACGAAGACTATTTTATAATAAAGTGTTCAATCACCTGCACTTTATTAAGTGCTGTATTGAAAGTGAAAAACAGAATGGTTGTGTGGGTACAGAATGGTTGTAAGCTTATCAATTGTTGACCCTCGTGATCCTATGACTGACAGAGCTGCAGCTCACTGCAGTGCCCAGCATCATGAGTGAGTATCATTGCTAGCCAGGAAAAGATCAAAACTCAAAATCTGAAGTGCAGTCTCTACTAAATGCATATCTCTTTCATAAGCATCTCATCATAAAGTCAAAAAACTGAAATTCAAACCATCCTAAGTCTGGGACCATCTGTACATTCTTGATACATACAAATCCTTCATCAGATAAATAAGTTGCAAATATTTTCCCCCAATCTGTGGTTTGTCTTTTCATTCTCTTTACATCATCTTTTGAAGAGCAGAAGTTCTTACTTGTGATGGAGTCCATTTTAATTTGCTCTTTTATGAATCATGTTTTTGATGTTATATCTAAGTCTTTGCCTACCTAATTTAAGGCCAGATTTTTCTCCAAAGTTTTCTTCTAGAAGTTTTTTAGTTTTAGGTTTTACATTAATGTCTGTTGTCCATTTCGATTCAAGTAATTGAATTAACTTTTGTATATGATGTGAGGGGCTTTTTTTTTAATATCCTATTGTAACAGCATCATTTGTTAAAAGGAGTTCCTTTCTCCATTGAATTGTCTTTGCTACCTTGTCAAAAATCAGTTGACTTTATATGTATAGGTCTCTATTCTGTTCCATGGATTTATTTGTCCATTTTTATGTCAATACCACATTGACTTGATTAGTGTAGTTGTACAGTAAGTCTTAAAATGAGGTAGCATTAGCTTCCAACTTTGTTCTTTTGGAGATTGTTTGCCTATTCTAGTCCCTTTGCATTTTCATATCAATTTCAGAACTTATCAATTTCTATTTATCAATTTCTATTTAAAACCCACAGAAATTTGGATTTGGATTGCATTGAATCTATGAGTCAATTTGGGGAGAATTGAAGTTTTTAAAATTTTCATTCTTCCAATCCATGAAGACATTATATCTCTCCATTGCTCAAGTCATCTTTAATCTTTCTCATCAGTATTTTGTAGTTTTTAATGTAGAGGCTTCACTCATCTTTTGTCAGATTTATCCCTAAATACTTAATATGCTATTGTAAATGGCATTTTTTTATTCAATTTCACATTGCTTGTTGCTGGTATATAGAAATATAGTTCTATTTGTATGTTGATGCTGTAACTCACTTACTAGTTTTAGCAGCTTTTTTGTATGGTCCATAGGATTTTCCATAAAACATAGATGATCTGTGAATAAAGACAGTTTCACTTCTTTTCTAATCTAGATGCTTTTTCTTTCTTTTTCTTGCCTTATTCACTGACTGAAACATCCAGTTGAATAGAAGTGTGATAAAACAAACAAACAAACAAACTTTGTTTTGTTCCTGATCTTAGAAATAAAGAATTTTGTCTTTAAGTATGATGTTAGTTCTATGTTGCTGATAAATACCCTTAATTAGGTTGAGGAAGTTCCCTTCTTTTCCTAGTTTGCTAACAGGTTTGTTGTTGTTGTTGTTGTTGTTGTTTAAATCAGGAATGGACACTGAACTTGTCAAAGATTTTTCTGCATCTTTGGAAATGATCGTAGGGTTATTTTTAAGTTTGTTAATATAGTGAGATATATTGATTATATTAATGTTCAGATGTTAAGCTTGCTTTGCCTTCCTGGGGAAAAACCTCACTTGATATAACATATACTCTTTTTTTATATTGTAGGGTTTGATTTGCTAAAATTCTGTGAAGAATTTGCATCTATGTTCAAGAAGGATATTAGTTTAATAGCTGAGCTGAACTGGAAGGAGCTTAGCTGCCAGGTGTCAACTAAGAAAAGCCAGAATGAAAGTAATAGTCAAGCCTGTAATCAATTACTGTGACAGTATAAGCAAAAGGCTAAACAGGAGAAAACGCCACCTCCTTCTCTGTTCCACCTTTTTTTCCAGGAACAAAGCCAGTGAGGGTCAGATATACAGCACAGTTTGGGGGAACGGTCTCACTGCTGAGGGAGCCCCATTCAAAAGACTCCTGCCATTTTGTGGACCCAGAGAGTGGGGCTGAGGGCGGAGGAAAGGGCCAGGAATGGAAAAGTACTGAACATTAAGTCAGAGTGGAGAAAAATGTCTTTAAGCCCTCCCCCTTCCTCTTTCCATTCCAGTAAAAAGAGAGATGTTGGCAGAGATGCCTGAAGAAGGCCTTGGCCAAAGGCTTCCAGTAACGAGGTCCTAAGTGGAGGCACCTGGGCTAGGAATGTATCTATGCATAAGAGCGTGGCCAGCCAGGGGAGACTGAGGCCTTGACTGCAACTTCCTTCAGGGACTACCATGTGAGTCTGCGGTGGAGGTGGCAGTTTGTTCCCGTGACACCTACTAGGTTAAGCCTTTGTAATTACCTATGGTCAGACCTGGAAGATCACACATAGAATTTTAGCCAGGAGCCAGACCTTAGGTTTGTGATATTTTTTTCTTGTAGTATTTTTGTTAGGTTTTGGTGTCAGAGTAGTGCTGGCCCCATGAAATGAGTGGAAATGTTCTCTCCTTTTCAATTTTCTGGAAGAGTTTGTGTAGAATTGGATTCTTTCTTAAATGTAGAACTGGTAGAATTTACCAGTGAAGTTATCTGGGCCTGGATTTTTCTTTGTGAGATGTATGTACTACGAACCTGAATTTAGTAGCTTATAGGGATATTTAGGTTATCTATTGTTTTCTTGGGGGAACTTTGGTAATTTGTATCTTTCAAGAAATGTGTCCATTTAATCTAAGTTGTTGACTTTCTTGTCAAAAAGCTGTTCCTGCTTCTCCCTTATCCTTTGACTGTTTCTACAGTCTGTAGTGATATCACCTCTCTCAGTCTTGATCACTCTGGCTAGATGGTTATCAATTTTATTGATCTCAATCAGTTTTTTACCTCATTAATTTTTTCTCTATTGTTTTTCTCTTTTCTGTGTCACTGAATTGTAATCTGATCATTATTATTTCCTTATTCTACCTATTTAGGTTTAGTTTACTCTTCTTTTACAAGTTTCTTAAAGTAGAAACTAAGGTCATTGATCTGAGACCTTTATTCTGTTCTGACATAGTTAATTAGTGCTATAAGTTTCCTTCTTAATCCTGCTTAAACTGCATCCCACAAATTTTGATATGTTATGTTTTCATTTTCTTCAGTTCAAAATACTTTGTAGTTTCTTTTTTAATTTCTTCTTGAACCCCTAGGTTAATTAGAATTATGCTTCTTTATTTTCTAAAAATTTGGGGATTTTAGAGATACAATTCTGTTGATTTCTAATTTAAATCACTTGTGGTCAGAGAACATATTTTATGTGACTCAAATTATTTTAAATATATTGAGATTTGTTATATGGTCTGTCTTGGTAAATGTTTTCTGTGCTCTTAAAAATGATGTATATTTTGCTGTTATTAACAGGAATGTTCTATAAATATCAATTAGGCCAAGTTGGTAGATAGTGTTATTGAAGTCTTCTATATTTTTATTGAATTTTGGTCTACTTATTCTAGCAATTTTTAGAGACAGCTGTTGCAACCTCCAATTATACTGTAGATTTGTCTATTTTTTTTCCTCTCTGTTTGAATAGTTCTTATTGTTATGCCTTCAAATTCACTACTCTTCTGTAATATCTAATCTGCCATTAATATGATCTAGTGTGGTTTTCATTTTATTGTTGGTTTCATCTCTAGAATTTCAATTTGGGTCTTTTTAAATATACTTCATGTCTCTACTTAATATGTTGAATCATAGCTATTGCTGTTTTAATGTCCTTTTCTACTAATTCCATCATTTATGTCATTTTTTGGTTGATTTCTATTGATAAATTTTTTATCGTTATTATGAGTTGTATTTCCCTGTTTCTTTGCTGGTCTTGTTACCAGATGCCAAGTATTTACCAGGTTGTTTACCTTTGTTCTGGAGTGCAGTCAAGTTGCTTGTACACTCCAGGCCTTACTTTGATGCGTTATTATGCAGGACCAGACCAGCATTTAGAATAAAACTAATTTTGTTCTGCTACTGAGAGAAGTGCTTCTGAGCACTTCACCTGATGACCCAGGAATTACATTTTCTACCCCTCCTGGTGAAAAAAGGCACTATTCCCTGTGGTGGGTGAGCCAGAGAGATTGTTCCCTCTTCCTGTTTTGAGTGATTCTTCCCTCCATTGCAATTGTTTTGTATATCTGCATGAGTGGGTCAGTACTCAGATGAGTCCTCAAGGGGACCCTGAGCAGACCTCTGAATTTCTGTGTGCATCTCTCTCCTGTCTGGTACTCTGTCCCATGAATTCTTAACCATCTGGCCTGCCTGGACTTCTGGCTTCAGCCCCTTATACTCAAGGAGACTGCTGAGCTCTGGCCTGGGTTCCTCTGCCTGCACCATAACCTAGAAACTGTCTCAAGACAGTGAGTTTGGGCCAATTATAGGACTCATGTTGCTTGTGTAGCATCTCTCATAGATCACTGTTTTTCACTATCTAATGTCCAATATCTTGATAACCATTATTTCTTATATTTTGTCCTGCTTTTCACTTATTTCAGGCAAGAAGGTAAATCTGTTCATTATTACTCCATTATGGGCAGAAACAAAGGTCCAAAAAGTAGTTAAATATTATAATATCAGCAAAATAGCTTTTTTTTTTTAGTTATGGTATTTAAAAATAAACTTACATTACATAAACATCTACTTTTTCCTCAATGATGGCAGATAAACAAGATTTCATCTTGTCATTCATCATGAAATTGTCCAGCTGTAAACACCAGGAAATAATGGACTCTGCACTAAGAGTTTTATAGATCTTGATACACATTTTCAAGGAGCAACAAGAAGAGATCAATAAACAATTAACTTATTTGAGAAGTCAACCTTTTAAATGTTACCAGACTGTTGAGCTTTGAACATCTTCTCTAGAGTGGTGCCTAACAAACAGGAAGGAAGCCTCTGCATGTGGCTGCCCACCCCTCGTGGGAAGCCTTTCTCAGTTTAATTCACCTATTCAGAAAATATTTACTGAGTTCCTGCTATCTGCCAGTGACTTTTTAAGGCCATGAAGATATAATAAGGAACAAAACAAAGGTCTCAACCTTCATGGAACTCAGTAGGTAAAATAGACAATAAACCAACATAAAAGAGTTCTACTGAGAAAAACAAAATCAGAGTAAGGGGTTAGAGAATTTCAATTTTAAATTGAGCTGTCAAGGAAGACCTCTCTGAGAAGGTTACATTGAATTTGAATGAAGTGAGAGAGGACACCATGCAAAACTCTAGAGAAGAATATTCTGGTGAAAGGGAACAAGTGTAAATACCCTGAGGCGCAAATGAGGTGGGCTGATGTAAGGATTCTGGTAGGAGTCTAATCTGAAATCAGCACTAATGAGGAACCACTTGGTCTTGTTGACCTACATCCACTAATTCATTTATACATATAAACTACATATCAGGTGCTCTGCTGTATGTGTGAATGCAAGGTTGAGCTGCCTAAAAATAATCACAAACACAACTTAATGGGAGAGAATCCGGTACATGAATAATAAGAATGGTCATAATAATGGGTGTAGTGGGGCTTCACGTTTAACAGTCTAAGTACTAACTGTAAGAGGTCTGCCTACTTGGCCATGTGTGATTGCCCCACTGGGCCCTATTTTCATGAAAGGCAAAGGTGTATGCTAAGGGATGGGAGATTTGGGGAACATGATCTGTGTAAAGATGAGAAGCAGCTATTCAAAGGGAAGAGCTATGTTGATCAGAGCAAAGGACATGCTAATCAGAGCCGTTTGGCCCTGCCTCTCTGGATCCATGCCCAAGTTCTTTAGAAGAGAAATAAAGGGCTTTATTGCTGAAATCTCTGTAAAAAACCAACCATGCTGCTTGAGGAATAGTTCATACTGGGCCTCTTTACTGGAGTGGCTGCTGGAGAAACAGGGACAGGGATGAAGCAGCCAGAACCACCATGGACAGAGACCCACACCAGCCAAGGCCAAGAGTCAGAGCAGCCCCAAGGGGCCACCATCTGGGAGAGGAAATGCTTTGGTAGCCAGTAGGGCTATGCTTAGGAGCACAAGAGGACATTCCTGGGGACTCCTTAAATTAGTCCCTGAATTTTTCTGGATGCAAATGTGTGACTCTGGAATTATACTTTGGTTGTAATCCTAAAACAGCCAATTATTAACTGTGTTATCTTGAGCAAATTACTAAACGTCTCTGGACCTCATTTTTTCATTGTTAAATAGGGATAGTATTCTCACCGTTAGGTGTTAGGATTGCTATGAGGCTTAAAAAGCATGTGGTTGGGGCGCCTGGCTGGCTCAGTTGGTAGAATGTGTGATTCTTGATCTCAGGGTTGTTAAGTTAGAGCCCCATGTTGGGTGTAGAGATTACTTAAAAATTTTTAAAATCTTAAGAAATAAAAAAATAAAAATTAGTGAAAAGCATGTGGTAAGTGTTTAAACAATGGCAGCTATGTTTTTATTATAATTGCTATTGTTATTATTACATTTTAGGAAGCCAGGAATCCCCAAAAGGTGGTGAGTAAAGATTAAATTAATACTGCTTAAAAACTATTATTAGGTTCTCCCCTCAAGCTCTTGTGCCCTGGGAAGCATGGGATAACATTACAAGTAAGTACATGGCTTGGGCAATTTATTTAAGCCCCTTGAGCTCACTTTCTGTGTAACAGAGTATTAGTGATATCTGCCCCTTGTCCCTCATGGGGTTGTTGTGTGGCCCCCTTCCAACGATGGGCGTGGAAAGCATTCTGTAAAGAGCTGTTCAAATATCACTGATGTCCAGCTGTCATCTTCCTCACCAGCTCTGCCTTATGCAGCTCTTGGGACAGAGAAAACTCATTTTCAGGCTATTTTCAGGTCTGTAAGATGCAGCTGCTCGGAGTCAATTGCTATATGGCTAGAAGATTCTACAAGCCACCTGTTAAAGCTGCTGCATGCAGAAGCCCTGGGACAATTCTCCCCTAGCTCCTGACTCATGTTGCTCAAGGGGCCAAAGGTAAATATCTTTTTCCTACTGTTCTGCTCTATTTACTTCCTGTTGCCTGACTACTTGCCTCCAGCATCAGTAATAGCTTCCAAACCCTTGAGTATATTTATTTTCCATCTGCTCCTTCCCTGCTAGCAACGGCATTACGGCACCTCTAAAGATCCACGTCCTGGAAATTATCGCTCCAAAAAGCACTCGAAGTAGGAGAATGATAATTTTCTCCCTTTGGTTCTCACACACTGAATGGTGTGACTCCAGTCCTCAGGACCCAGGAAAACCTACTTTAAACCACTGGGCTCACTTTTCTTGCCCAGGTGCATACATGGAAAAGGGATAATACTGATTCCCTGAGAAGAAAATTAAATCCAACTAAAAGGTAAAAAAAAGAAGAAAAAAAAAAGCTTGACTTGAAATAAAACTTAAATTTAGAATTTGAAGAAGAAGGAAGATTTGAAGAAGCAAAAAATATAAGAAGGGAGAATGTAAGACCTTAGAGATTTGAAATATGAGAGAAGGGACAATAAACCAAAAGAGATGTATGTTCACATAGTTAGAAGGAAACACTGAAGATGATGTGTAGCTGTTTGGGAGCTTAAAAAAAAAAATACAAGGAAGAGCCAGGATGATAGAAATCATGGCCAGAGGTGCTGAGAATAGCAGAATTTGGAGTGGAGTACAGATTTAGGGATGCAGAGGGCAGACTTGGAAAAAATTCTTTCCAATTATTCATGATATTGAAAGAAACAGCAGACAGCTGTTGTTCAGGAGAAGGTGGGCTTAACTTTCAATAGGAGGGATTTAGGAGAGACGTTAGAAAATATCCGCTTTTAAGTATTGGGAGAAAAATGTGGAAACTCCATCTCTGAGGATGTTAGGAATTAATAAGGGTAGCCACTGTCTTTCAGTAGTGGCTTAAGGGCAAACCTGGATACCTGAGCTTTCAAAGGTATCTCCATCCATATGCAACCATGATTCTGTGTGAAGTTTTCTCCAATCCAAGTCCTTCTTTATCATGGCATAATATAAGGAGATTCTCTTAGAAGTCTTTGCTGTTTTCTGAGTTTATCTGTCCTGAATCAGCTTCTAAATCTAGTCCACCTCCCTGACTAGCATCTTGAATTCTCCTTAAAAATATTTCCCATAGGGGTGCCTGGGTGACTCAGTCATTAAGCATCTGCCTTCGGCTCAGGTCATGATCCCAGGGTCCTGGGATCGAGTCCCACATCGGGCTCCCTGCTCCGCGGGAAGCCTGCTTCTCCCTCTCCCACTTCCCTGCTTGTATTCCCTCTCTCACTGTGTCTCTCTCTGTCAAATAAATAAATCTTTAAAAAAAAATTTTCCCCATAGATCTCCAAGGGCAAGAGCCTATATTTCTCTCTGGATCCCTGGTCCACCCTGTGCCTGGCACAAAGATAGTACTCGATACAGAGCCCCTGAACAAATTTCAACTCTGAGAAGTAAAGAAAACCACTGCAATAAAATAAAATAGGGGTCGTAGAAACATCAGCAACACCAAAGAGAAATGGACTGATTCCTGCCTCCGCCAGAGAAAGTTGGCTGAAAAGAGCCCTTGGACTTTCACCCATAAAAAGGCTGCAGGGCAGAGAGCCCCATAATTCTGCCTGAGTATCTGTGACTGCCAGTCCTGAAGAGGGAGAACTGATCTATCAGGGTCCTGGTTGTCCGATTCAGATTTAACTTTACTTCATTCTTGAACACTCCGATCAGGAATAACTAAAGTCGCAAGAAGATTGCTAGGGTCTGAGCAGGTGAGTACTAATCCAACAGTCACTGACCCAGACCAGCACATACCTCTGGCCTTAGCTGTAGACCTCAGGCCCAGCAGGGACCCTGTCTCCCCAATGCCAGTTGCTCACATATCATCTTCAAGGTTTTGTCTTATCTTCATAATGCCTGTTCCTGTTCCTTATTCAGTATTCATATTCATTATGTTACATTATGTTGTCATTAAGTAAATCACCTCTGGTTGTTTGCTTATACTACTCCTATGTAATGAGAAATTAGGGCTTTATATGCTGGTCACAATTTTTTAATGTACCCTAAATTAAACACATTATTTCAAAAATAAAAAAATATATGAATGTGCTACCCAGTATTTCCCCCAGTGGTGGGAAATTCTACCCACAGTTACATTTCTAGCTTTAGCCTAGCCATTCTTAATTTTTTTTCCCACCAAGATATACATAGTTGCTATTCACAAGGCCACCACCTTCCAAATGAGTGCCTGAACTTCTGGGTAACTTCTAACAGAAAATCTGGAGCACCATTCTATTTTTTTCTCATTCAAGGAAGTATATCAGAATGCAAATGAATGAATACAATTATAAGGATAACCATGAAATCACTAATACCTTCCTCATAGAGCTGTTAAGAGGCTAAAATAGAAAAATGAGCATTTAGCATGGTGCTTAGCACACAGTAGGCACTCAATAAGTTGTTCCTATTTCGTTAACATGAGTTATTCATCAATTTTGGTGATTTTTCCTCAATAAAAAAATTGACATGACCTCATTGCTCAAAGTCACTGTGTCCGAGGACCCTGAACACCTCCAGTAGGAGCTGCTACAAGAAGATGGTGGTCAACCCCTGCAAAGAGCACTTTCTCCTAGTCCCCAGGAAATTATTTTGCTATTAATTCATGGGTGCTATGAGTCCATATTTATTTTCTATTTAAGGTATAGCTGAGAAATTTGAGATCCTTATAGTATCTCTTCCTTCTAGAACTTTATCTTATTTCTCCATGTAGAATTACTCTGCTCTGACATGCTACTGGTTTCTAAAGAAATCAACAATCACATCATGAAGAAAAATATGAGTTTATATTAGAGATTTACATGGGATAAAATAGTTACCTCCATTTCTATTAACACTTGTAATATACGAAATAGGGAAAGATAAACCCCAAAATTTTTATTGTAAATGAAGCTGCTGTGAGACAAGCAAACTGTGACCAGGTCTAAAATAGTCATTATATTCCAAAAGAATATCCATCTATTCTTTTATTTATTCATTCTATTCAATACATATTTTTTGGACCAATGTTCTATAAAAGGCACTGTGATAAGAGCAGTAGGGAATACAGAGACATTCTTTTTTATCAAGTCACTTACAGTTCAGTATTAAGCAACATTAGGTAAATGTCTTAACATTTAGCTTCTAACATTCCATCATGAAGACACCCTCAGATCTTTGGGTTCATGTGTTTGTGCACCCCCTTGGAATTTTTACTGTCTGCTCTATAGTACACATCGTTAAGTAATAGTGAGCCACTTAAACTTTGTCTTGGCACAAGGCATCTTCAGACATAAAGCCAAATGTCTCATCTGAGATATTTTAATTATTAAATATCAAAAAGAAAAAGAAAATAATATAACAGGGTGCCTGGGTGTCTCAGTCCGTTGGGTGGCCGACTCTTGATTTCAGCTCAATTCCTGACCTCAGGGTCGTGAGATCCAGCCCCATGGCAGGCTCCATGCTCAGCAGGGATTCTGCTTTAGGATTCTTTCTCTCTCCTCTCCTCTGCCCCTCCCCCCACCCACATGCTTACTCTCTCTCTAAAATAAATAAGTTTTTAAAAAAGAAAATAATGTAACAGATACCCGTAACATTTTGCCATATTTGCGTTAGATTTCTCTTTTTAAAAGTAATTAAATAAAACATTACAGATGCAGCTAAAGCCCCACTCTGATCCTTCTCCATCCCTTTTTCTTTTCTTTTTTTTTTTTATGGTGAAAAAATTTATATTTAGATTTAGCCAGCTGGACTCCGTTTAGATGATCTTAATTTTATTGGCAACATCCAAAGCATCAGTCAGGAGGCAGTTGAACATATGCCGCCTTCTTTCCATCAGGCCTGATCAAGGTGTTGACCTTGGCCATGTCCATGTCGTAGAGCTTCTTCACAGCCTGTTTGATGTGGTGCTTGTTGGCCTTAACATCCACAATGAACCCAAGTGTGTTGTTGTCTTCTGTTTCCTTCATGGCTGACTCAGTGGGGGGGAGGGGGACTTGATGGCATAGTGATCAAGCTTGTTTCTCCTGGGGGCGCTCTTTCAAGGATATTTGGGCTGCCTTCGGAGACGCAGTGTCTTGGGTCGTCGGAATTTAGGTGACGTGCAGATCTTTTTTTGTGTGACTATGGACGCCTTTCAGCACCAATTTTTGGCCTTCAAAGCCTTTGCTTTGACTTCAGCTTTGGGAGGGGCAGGGGCTTCCTTCTTAGCCTTTGGTGCCATCTTTGTGAAAGGGATTTCCAAGGCTTGTTTCCAGGGGCCCAGAGCAGAGTCCATCCCTTTTTCTCTCCTGGCGGGAGGTAACTACTACTGGGCAGTAGGAATCCTTCCTATGTATTTTTCATATTTGTGCTCCATATGTCTAAATCTATAAATGATCTATGCTATTGTTTTATGCTTCAGTTTTTATATATCATCTCACAACTTGCTTTTTTCTCACCAGTATTTAAGTTTTGTACATAGAGACTCCAGTTCATTTGTTACAATTGCTTCTGATTCTTCCACCATACGAAAAACCGTAGTTTCTTCAGCCATTTCCCTACTGAGGGACAGCTTGTTTCCACTTTTTTTCTGTTCAAGCATTGCTCCACAGGACATCCATGCACTTGTCTCCTGATGCACATGCGCATGCACTTCTCTAGAGGAGCTATACCATAGTGGATACCATATTGTAGGACATGGACATGTTCCCACATACCAGCTATGGCCAAAGTCACCACCGGAGGTGAGCCTAGCAATTTACACTTCCACTTAAAATGTAAATAATCATAACAACAACTATTTCCTTACATTCTTGCCAACAAGTACTGTTACCAGGGTAATTCATTTTTGTGAATCAGTGGGTGTGAAATAAATTCTGTGGTTTTAATTTGCCTTGCCCTAACTACTGTGGAAGTTGAGCATCATCTTTTTTATGCTCACTACCTTTTGGGAATCTCTTCTTCTGTGAGTTGCCTGATCATATAATTTGCCCATTTATCCAGTAGGTTATCATTTAAAATAGTGATTTACAGGAGTTTGGGGGGTTTTTTGTCACATACTCTCAATACTTATTTTATATACTTAACAAATACCTTCTCCTGGTCTGTAGTTTGTCATTTAATTTTTACAGTGTCATTTATCATATAATTGCCTTAAGTCTAATATAGGCAAAAAGGTCAACCTTTTCCTTTATAATTTGTGCTTTGCATCTTGATTGTAACCCCTTCCCTAATCCCAAGTTCCTGAAAAATATTCTTTTAGTTATACTGAAAGCAGCTGAGCTTTTAAATCCTGCTTGTTAATGGTTACAATTCTTGGGTTGAAGTAGTCCATCATATGAAAGGCTTGGGCTAGAAGGGGTGGGGAGGGAGAATAATTCCATATTTCCTTACACAAGCCCCCACCAGCACCAGGAAATATAGATGATACCTCACAGCCCACCTTGGTCCATGGGATCCCCCCTGCCCACATCTCTTCAAGTCCTGTTCCTAGACTCGTGGCCATTAGAAAGAATGTGATACAGAAAACAGAGTCAAGCAACTCCCGTGAGGCAGTATATACTGGGGGTACTTCACAGATCTTTACAAGAAGCAAAGACCTGCTAAACTCCAGGAAGAATCTGTCAAGGGAACCCCGCTAAATCCACTAGGGCTACAGGGTGGACACATGCTTTGTTGCAGCAGCAAAATCAGTGGAAAGTTCTAGACTGAGCTTTACCATACCCCTGGGTATGCACCTTTGAAGCCAAGGGCCTAAATTCTCTGAGTAAAATTTCATCTGTAAAGCAGGTGGGTTACTCTGCTTACGTCAAAGGTTGTTAGGGAAATGGAAGAAGATAGTGTTTAAAAGTTCTTTTCTGTTTTGTGGCCTCAACTTCCTCAAGATGATTTGATTCTCAACAGTGAAGATAAAATGCCATAAAGACAAGACATTTCCTGAATTTGCAGCTCTGTTGGAAGCAATCACTCAGGAACGATAGTGTTATGTGAGGGCCCGCAATTACATCACAACTTCCCTCATCTGTGTAGCTAAGCAACAGTAAGTGCTGCTAAGGTGTGTTCCATTGGCCAGAGACGCTTGGTAACAATATTCCCTGGTTCGGAGACAGACCCATGTAAGCAGGATGTCCTCTAAACCCGCCTCATGGGAAAATGGGAACACAATCCATTCTCCCACGAGAGACAAGAGATGGGACCTCACCCGGGAACCTGAGCAGGTCCACTGCAGGGTATAATATTATTCTTTTAATGCCTGAACTCCTGATATTCTGGAAAGTACAAAGTACTCTGCAGACATGAATCACATATTAGGATTGCAGGACATAGCAGAATGGAGAGATCATATCCTCAGATGATAGCTTCCAGCATACTCCAGAGCAAGCTAGCCTCGCTAATGCCGTCATTCCTCCAAGAGATCTGTAGTGGCACAGCCTTGCCTAAAGAGATTACAGAGAGACCGCACTACACCACAGGCTGGTCCTAAAATAAAACTCAGCAGCAAAAGCACAGGAACCCGGTGTTGGTATGAACATCTTCAGTCTGAGTTGCTGAAAGACTTGTATTCTTTCACTGGACTCAGGAGAGAGAATGAACTAGAGTATGGGGATTTTATTAAATTCAGGAACACTGGGTCCTTTTTCTTTGAGTATAACCAAGTCAAGAATTTATTATATCCTGCAGAATGGGAAACAATTTTAGGTACTTAAACAGAGATACCATGCAGTCCCGGCTTTCTGGTTGAGCTGTTTCATGCGGAACCTGATTCTCTGATGATGCTTATCAGCCTCTAATTTTGTGATGCTAAAGATATTTATCTTTCTGGTTTCTTAATGTGTAAGCCAGCTCGAAAGGGTGTCACAGGACAACTGAAGAAGAGGTTTTAAAACCTTATTAGGATTCTCTGAGTATAGGTTTCCTTCCTACAATCCCTTTTTCCCAATTTAAGAATCGATCATGCTTTCCCTCTAGGAGAAGGTGTGTTTTTTCTTTCTGACCTGTCTGGAATGTAAAGCTATACGATGGCTATCAGAATCTTCTCCCTTGTTGAGGAGAGGAATGATTCCTCCTTTAGATATACCAGCGCCTCAGGGATTCTATGGAATGTAAAGTGAGAAAAGCAACTTCCTGACAGTGCTTAATGTTACATTTTTCATCCTAAATTCTAAAATTACATCTTCCCCATTGCTCCAACTGTACTATTTTGGTTAATGAACTTTACTTTTTTGTTTTTTTTCTGCTCGTAATATAGAGATGAGGCTTTGGCCGGAGCCCTGGAGATGGGGTCAAAACATCTGGGTTCCAGTCTTCGTTCTTCCACTTGCTTATTGGCAACAGCCCAGTTGACAGCCGTGTGGCAGGAAGTACCACTCTCCTGCTTACTTCCCTCCTCGACTCTCAAGAAGGTGCCAAGAGATGTAGTGGTCAAACACCCACATGGAGGGCCCCGTGCCCAGAAGAGATTATAAGAGAAGCAGGATGCCAGTGAGGGAGAAGCATGGGGCCCACAGCCAGATGCATGGGTTTGAATCCCATTTCTGCTACTCACCTGCTGTGTGATCTGAGGCAAGTTACATCATGGCTCCGTGTCTTTGTTTCCCCTCCATGTGCAAAGGAGACGCTGCTGCTGATGGGATCTGTGTCACATGGTTGTTGTGACAACTCACGGAGTTAATACCTGGGAAGTACTTAGAACAATGTCTAGACACATAGTCAGGGCTCAGGAAAGGTCAGCGTTCTATCCGAGGCTTCCTTCTCCTTTCTCCTGAGTAGTAAATCAATCATTAGATCTTACCAGTTCTCTCAAAAACAGCTCCCTCTTCCCATTCCCACTACCCCCAGTTCAGACCTCTATTGTCCCACTCCTGGGCCACTGAGCAGGAACAGTGCTGGGCTCTCTCATCTCCTTTGTTCTAATCCCTCCTGACCCCGGCACCAGATCACTTCTCTCAAAACATCACTTTGAACCAATTATTCCATGCTTCAAATTCTCTGGGACTCTCAAAGACTTACAGAATAATTTTAAGACTTTAGACTACAATTTCAGACATTTTATAAACTAAGCCCAGCTTTCTGTCTCTCAGCACTCAGACATAACCCCTCTGCCTGAGCAAAACAGTTTTCTCTGTTCTTGAACAGAGCTGTGATTCCTTGCCTCCATGTTGTTGCTCATTCCTTTTCTCCAGCATGGAACAGCCTCCCTCCTTGGCCAATTACTGAGAGGCCGTGTGTCTAGTGGTTAAGAGCCCCAGCCTGGATGTCCAAATGGCCTCCATTAATCTCCTGGCTCCCTAACTTCCTGGCCAGATGACCTTGAGCAGCTTTTATTCCTATTCTATGTGCTTCGCAAGCACTTACTCTTATTACCATTCAAGGAAAATCCATTTTACAATGATAATCTATTGATTCAGGAGGTGTTTAATTACTTTTTAGTTAATTGATATTTTACTATAATGTGTGAACCAAAACTCAAAACAAAATTAAATTTTTTCTTATCTCTGTTGTCCCAGTACATTTTATGTTTTTGTTTGTTTGTTTGTTTTTGCTAAAGAACATCAGACTCATCAGGAACTTCATCAGGAATTTGACAACCTTCTACTTACTTTCAAGGCTAATTCCTTTATGTTCTTACTCTGCACAAAGCTAATCTAATTACTCTTTCTCAGGTCACCTGAGAACAATGACCCAGCTCTCAGATTAGCCAAAGCAGGACACAGGTGACCCAACTATGGGAGGGCAAGGGCTCTGCACTGGAGAGGTTCGGGGTGTCAGCCTCAGGAACCCAGCAAAAAAGGTAGAATCAAGTCAAAGAGAAATGACCTAGGCCACAGAATTGTCAACAAATCAGTAAAGAAAGTTTGCTTTACTCCCCCCCAAACATGGAAATATGAAACAGGCAAGACACCACAACAAAGTGGGCCCCACCCTGGTTCCACCCTCTTCTGCTCTATCTGGTCTGTTCCTTGCAAGCACTGCAAAAGCTTTTGGCTAAAGTTAGCCTCAATTTAAACGCACAGAAACAAGTTTACACCAAAGTCTACATCTCTTCCTATCTCTGAACCTGGAGTCCCGTGACCAGAGAACATGGGTCACCCTCAGGAGCCAATCTTTGCATCACCCTCTTCTCCTCCACTCACCTCTCTATTCACCTGTGCCCTTCTACCCTCTTCCTCCAAACTGCTCTGCCTTTTTTTATAGTTGATATACAGTATTTTATTAGATTCAGGGGTACAACATAGTGATTTGACAATTCTATACATTACAAAATGCTCACCACAATAAGTGTCGTCCCCATCTGTGTCCATACAACGTTATTACAATATTATTGACTATATTCCCTATGCTGTAGTATTCATCTCCGTAGATGGAACTGGAGCTTTGTACCTCTGAATCCCCTTCATCTGTTTTACCCATCCCCCACCTCCTCCCTTCTGGCAACCCCCAGGTCTCTGTATTTATTAGTCTGTTTCTGTTTTCTTGTTTGTTTGTTTGTTTATTGGTTTTGTTTTTTTAAATTCCACTTATAAGTGAAACCATATATTTGTCTTTATCTGACTTACTTCACTTGTCATAATACACTCTAGTCCATCCATGTTGTTGCGAATGGCAAGATCTCGTTTTTTTTTTTCAGCTGAATAATATTCCATCCTTGTGAGAAAGCAAGCAGGAGAGAAGAGATTGAGAAGGGGATTTGAGAATGACAAGGGGAAGAAATAAAAATCTGTCTCTCTCTACTGTCAAGATAGACTCCTGCTTCCAAGGATAAAATTGATATTATTCAGCATATTTTGGGGACTATAGAGGCAAAGCACAGAAATTAAAAATACAAGACAGCTTCCCATTTCTAGGGGGAAAAAAGCAAATTACAAGAAAGTTAACCCATATACAGAAAGTATTTTTAAAATATATTTTTGGTCCGTCTCCTAAGGAAGTTGTTATTCGTCTCTAACTTCTATACGGTTGACTCAGAACTTCTCTGACAGTGTCATTCTGTTTATGGTGGCTATATGGTGGGCAGAATAATGCCCCTCAAAGTTGTGCATATCCCAAACCTGTGACTGTGAATATGTTCTCTTACCTAGCAAAATGGAATGTGCAGATGAAACTAAGGATATTGAGATATGGAGAATATCCTGGATTATCCAGGTGGACCCAGTGTAATCACAAGGGTCCCTATAAGTGAAAGAGGGAGGCAGGAGTCTGTGTCAATGATGCAGCATGAGGATAGCTTGACCATCCATCGCTGGCTTTGAAGTTAAAGGAAAAGTCAAGAGAAACAGGTAGCCTCCAGAAGCTGGAAGAGGTAAGGAAACAGATTTTCTGCTAGAGCTTTCAGAAGGAATACAGCCCTGCTGACACTTGATTTTAGCCCAGTAAAACCCATTCAGACTGATCCCGCCACTAGAATTGTAAGATAATTTTTGTTGTTTTAAGCCACTAAATTTGTGGTGATTTGTTACAGCAGCAGTAGAAAACTAATACAGTGACTGTAAAAATGTTTCCAGAGTACACTCATACCTGTCAGTGCATGTTTTTTGGCTTTGAGTTAATGTCACCACTGCCATAGCTATCATAGAATAATCACTAAGAGTCTTGATGATGACCTTGAGTCATTACTAGACCCTCAACCATAAGTGAAAGAATAAGCAGTTGTAACCCCAGTAGTATTCATACTTATTCATGGAAGACATATAAGCCATGCCCCAAATAGACGGTGTGATCAAGCATAAAACAAGAGCCTGGAAAAATTCATGAAATGGTTGTTAATTTTAGATTCTAGCTACACTTGAGCGGCTCAGAGACCACAAACCCCAGATCCCTGGTACGCTGGTCATCACTCCTTTCACTCTCCTGTGTCTCCTGTTAACGACAGCAGGTTTTGTTCGAAGGCAACGACCTTGAGGGGGAGGGCAGAGGAGAAGGGGGTAGATCGAGGGCTTCACAGTGCTCATTCCCAGGGTAGATAGATGCAAAATAATCAAATTTGCTCCATTGTCCAAATTGATAATCCAACAGGCATCTCCTGAAGGTCATTATGCTAAACAGTATCTGTCCCTTGTTCCAGACTGTCTGGAGGAGGAGGAAGAGAGAAGGAAAAGAAAAACCAGCATATCAGTGGTGAGCTCATACATATTTTAGAATGATTCATTAAATTTTAAAAGGGAATTGGGGTTAACCTTAAAGTAGCTAGAAATTTTATAGAATCAGTATTCCTCATTTTCGGAACTTTCTGATCATCAGTATTTTAGCATACAGCTTGCTGCTTTGTCTTGAAAGCCTTTTTCTTTTAGCTTCTGTAATGTATTGCACCCTCCCTTCTCCCCACACAGGCACAGAACCGACTGAGAGTCATAGGGATTAGAAAGACATGGATCAAAATGTCAGCTTTATTACTGATGAACTTTTGGAGGATAGCCCTTATGTGTGGGGCAACAACAGGCTTTCTTTTATAGCACCTCTGAATGAAGCAAAATGACCCACTGAGTTAAGGCCGGCTAGTGAAAGTGATCCAGCCCCAGGAGCAGAGCTGTCCACAGTCAGATCCCAACAAGAGTCCCGAAGGGGCTGAGATAGGCTTACCCACCTTCCCCCTACCTCACTGATTCCAGGGACGGTTGTCCCAAGGAAGAGGAAGTGAGGGGCAGAGAGAGGCCAGGAGCACTCTACTAATAAAGGCTCTTCAGCGTGGGTACGTGAAGAATAGGGAGTGAACGTTCTCCACCTGATAGCTTCTTCTAAATGATCACAAATAAAGCTATGCTGTAATTAAGCTAACTAAGTAATTATATCTAGAGAAATCCTGAAAGCAAAATTAGCAAGAGCTGACTAAGGATCCATCACCGCCAAGCATGCGTGGAAGCAGCAACCTCCAACTCAGTATGACACACAGTGTGATGTGTGTTGCTAATAATAAATAAAGTACATACATTCACAAATAATGCATGTTGTCTTTAGAAATTAGAACCTGTTAGAAGTTTTCCCTGTAATAACATTTTCCCTACTCACCTTATTTCAGATCAGCTTTTTTTTTTTTTTAAAGATTTTATTTATTCATTTGAGACACAGAGATGGGGGAGAGAGAAGAGAATGAGCAGGGAGAGAGGCAGAGGGAGAAGCAGGCTCCCCACTGAGCCAGGAGCCCGATGTGGGGCTCGATCTCAGGACCCCGGGATCATGACCTGAGCCGAAGGCAGACGCTTAACCATCTGAGCCACTCAGGCGCCCCTCAGATCAGCTTTCTTGAGTGACAGAAAAAGGGGAGGAATTACACATAGCATCCCAGAAATGACACACAGCTCAGTCTATCTTATCTGTGAAGCCACTCACAGGGAAGGATTTTTCATGGTAGCATTAATAGCTATGGCAATGGTGAACTATTGAAATGCCTAGGAGTTGCGATTTTTATAGTTGTTTCTGCTTATTTTTTATTTTATCCAGGGATGAATTTGATTAAGAAGGTAATGGAGATTTTTTTTTTCAGCACAAATGTCAACATAACACATGAGCAAGAGTGACCCTACACTTCTGGTTAATAATGACAGAAGAACTACAGTATCAGGTAAAAGCCAACTGTGTAATCCAAGAGTGGTATTAATATCATTATAAAAACCTAATGCACAGAGTTCACATAAAATAATTTAAACAGTAAAATTGGGCAGTTTTTGTTTTATTCTCCTTTTGGACATTAGTTCAACTCCTGCCATAAGGAGTTGGGGGTTCAGATTCATTTTAAGTAGGATTCATTTTTAAATTAATTTTTAAAAGCAGACTAGGTATACATATTTATTTTTATTATA
Organism: Leptonychotes weddellii; assembly: GCF_054177405.1. Taxonomy (NCBI): domain Eukaryota; kingdom Metazoa; phylum Chordata; class Mammalia; order Carnivora; family Phocidae; genus Leptonychotes; species Leptonychotes weddellii. Next base: position 92,233,601 of record NC_138375.1, on the reverse strand, counting down.
AAACAATCACTTCAAGATGTTTAATGGCTTATTGTTCATTTGCTTATAAAATGACCTTACGAAAATTTTATAAACAGAGATTCCCCCATAAAAGGCTTATGGTACTTTTCCCTTTGTGTTCCTGCTACCAACTCCCCAATTTGATGAAATTTGTCCAATTCTGAAAATACTGTATGTTATGCTTGCAAACTGCCAAGAAATAAAGTAGGAAAAATGAACCCTTTCTTCTGCCCTGAAGCCAACCTCCATCCTTCTACAACACTCTATCCTCTTAGGAAAGCTTTAGGTTGGCCAAGAACAAGATTTTTCCCTTAACAACAAATCAGTGCTGTTGCTAGGTGATTGTGACATAGGAAGAGTAACCTCCAATCAAAGAGAAGCCCCAAAAGGCTGATTGTGGCATGCCAATATAAATATGAGGGCTCCCCTCACCCTACCTTTAGGCCCTTCTCCTCTCCACTCTATTAAGGAGAACAACATCTACAATGGCCAGATCCATCACCAAAAAGAACAAGTGCTCCAGAGGACATCAAAGCCCAATCTCCAAAAAGAAATCACATTTCAGCACTGATTTTGGCCATAGAAATTATTCACTCTACATTAACAGGGTCCTAAAGGAAGTGGTTCCCCAGAGGGGCATATCATCTCGCACCTTGGACATCATGAACACCCTGATCGACGACATCTTTGAGCGCATTTCTATGGAAGCCTGCAGCCTGATGTGTTTCAGAAATCGCTGTACCCTCACCCCTGAAGATATCCAGAAGGCAGTGTACCTGCTGTTGCCTGGGAAACTAGCTAAGTATGCAGTGGCTTTTGGAAGTGAAGCTGTCCAAAGATATGTCCACTCCTAAACTCCATGTACCAGTATAATTAAATCTTGGGGAAAGTAAATCAAACTTACTACCCAAACGATCACTTCACACTGGAATTCCCTCTTCTTTTTTATAACATAGCGGTATTTCCTGGTATTTTCCCCTACCCCTCTTATCTCTAGAGGAGAATTACTCTCTTGCTATTTTACCTTATAATGCCTTGGCTAGTTAGGTTTTCCTGACACCTGTTCCCTGCAGTATCATTAACTATGTACAGGATGATTGAAGCTAGCTAGGTCACACTGACCTTGGATTTATGAAGGCAAACATTTTAATCGGGAGTATACCTGCACTGATAGATTTTTATCAAGAAAGTACTTTCTGGAGCAAACTCTATTCAACCAATTTAGTTCCTTAATGAATCTCTATACAGCATGTTAACGATTTCCTTTGTTTTAATTCTTATTTCCTGATTTTCAACAAGTTCAGTTCATAGCCATGTAAATTTTATCTTTACATATTTGTAACATAATAAGACCAACACCCAGGAACCTACTACTCAATTTATAAACTTTTTTTTTTTTTTTTTTTTTACAAATGTCATGTTTTGTTTACAAAACACTGGAAGTGTTTCCCAGTCCCATTTCTCTATCCACTATCCTAAGTTTCGTTTCTATCCCTTTCCCTTGCTTCTCTGTGTATTTTTTGTGAGTGTCTCTACATAATAAGTTGAATTTTGCTTATTTTGTAACATGGGGGTATACTATCTTGTGTTTTTCTGTGCCTGCCTTTTTCTCTTAAAATTGTTTCTAAGATTTATACCTGTTGATATATATAGCTCTAGTTCGTTCTTTTCACTCCTAGGCTGTATAATATTCCATAGTGTGAATATACCACATTTTGCTTATCCCTCCTCTCTTGATGGACGTGTTGTTTGTTTTCAATTTTTCCTATTAATGAACAATGCTGCTATAATGATGAGTTCCAACAACAGCTAAGACTGATAGAGCATTTTCTATAAGCCCAGCATTTTACATAAATTAACTTATTGAACCCCTACAACCTTGTGATAATTAAATAATTCTCCCCTCCTACAGATGAGGAAAATGAGGCACAGAGCAATAAGCTACTTGTCTGTGGTCACACGCCCATGTCAGTGGCGGAGCTGAGATTTGACCAGGTTCATGGCATCCACTGTGGGCACGTATTGTCTGCTGTGAGCATTCTTGGACATGTATCTTCTGGTAAAAACGCACAAGAATTTTTCTAGTTAAAATACCTAACGATGAAATTGCTGGGTCATTGACGTGCTCATATTCAACTTAGTAGATATTACTGGACTGTCTTCCAAAGTGTTTGTACCAACTGACATTTGCAGTAAATGAGAACATTTTGGATTCTTTCAGTTACGAGGAACATATCACTTACATTTCTTCAAGGAAAGGGGGTGTCTTGTATGTAAATACTAGGATGGGAACTGAGACTATTCTAGGTGTCTCACTCAGGACCCGCTCTGTCTCTCCTGGGTTTCTCCCTTCTAAATGCTTCCTTCTGAGAGTTGCCGGCAGGTCCGTCGGATTCCACTTCCGTGAAAACCACAATACGATTTTTTTTTTAAAGATTTATTTATTTATCTGAGAGAGAGAATGAGATAGAGAGAGAGCATGAGAGGGGGGAGGGTCAGAGGGAGAAGCAGACTCCCTGCTGAGCAGGGAGCCCGATGCGGGACTCGATCCTGGGACTCCAGGATCATGACCTGAGCCGAAGGCAGTCGCTCAACCGACTGAGCCACTCAGGCGCCCCCCACAATACGATTTTACCACAATAAAAAATGGCTTAAAAATTTTTAAGTGGGTATTTTAAACACATGCATTGATATAATCAGACTTGAAACTACCTTATTTGAGTCGGGCCCAGACAGAGGTTGCCAGCCACGCTGAAGACTGGCTAAGCATGATTGTATAGTTGCCCACAACTGCCACACTGCTGTGGGTTGACCCCAGAAGGGCTTCAAAGGTCTACTAGGGGTCAATAAATTACAGCCATTGGGCCAAGTCTGGAAACAGCTCTTTTTTAGATGGTCCCACAAGCTGAGAAGGTTTTTAAATTTTTATAGGGATATTTTAAAAGAAAAAACCAAGAATATTCAACAAGCCTAATGTAACCCACAAAGCCTAAAATATTTATTGTCTGGCTCTTTACAGAAAAAGTCTCCACCTGTGGTCTATACAGTGCTGCCTCTTTCACAGAGTTTGTGATAAGGCAGGTTTTCTAAGGCTTTTCTTGAGACACACATGTTCTGTATAAAAAGCTTACAAATATGAAAAGTTCATGGTTGGTTTTTCAAATCATGGCAGTTAGGATAGTACCTACAAATGGTACTCAGCAATTAGGGCAGTGGAATAACCCTTCACAAAAACAGTCTTATTATAAATTGAGGTGTTACAGGTGGGTTAAGGGAACTAGAAGTTTCTTTATATGTTATTCTCTCTACTTCTGTTTTTGAAATATTTTAATAGAATTTCAAAATAAGATCAAGATTCTTAAAAAAAAAACCTCTCTGGCATCGGTTTCAAATCTGATTATATAAATCTATGTATGTAAAACTACCCACATTTTCAAAAAGTTTTAACCATTTTTTATTGTGGTCAACATCTGTTATTTTCTGTTTACTGTTTTATATATGTATTATATATTATAGGCATCCTAATGGATATGAAGTGGTTTTGATTTGCATTTCCTTAATGATGAGCGATGTTGAGCATCTTTTCATGTGCTCACTGGCCACTTGTACTTTTTCTTTTTTTTTTTAAAGGTTTTATTTATTTATTTGAGAGAGAGAGAGAGCATAGTAGGGGGAGGGGTAGAAGGAGAAGCAGACTCCCCACTGAGCACGGAGCCCAACATAGGGCTCCATCCCAGGACCCTGGGATCATGACCTGAGCCAAAGGCAGATGCTTAACCAACTGAGCCACCCAGGTGCCCTGTACTTCTTCTTTAGATAAATATCTTTTGCTCATTTTTAAATTGGCTTTTCTTGTTGTTGAGTTGAAGGAGGTCTTTATATATTCTGGATATTAATCCCTTCCCAGATACATGATTTGTAAATATGCCACTTAATATTTTTATTGCTCCTTTATGAGAAATTATTTGCAACAACATTTATATATATATTTTTAATTTTGGAATCAATTCATAAAGTCAACATAGCTTCTAAAATTTGAAAATAGTCTCACACTAGCTAACACATTAAGAAAGGGTCAGAATACTCAATGCATAATTTTGACATCAATAGGACCATTTCACCATTTTTTCAGTCTTGGACCTAGTTACCTGAGACAGTTAAATGACAGGAAGACAAAAACTAGTACACACTGATAGTAGTCCTCCAGTATCCTACTTCTCAGAAACAGGATCCCAATTTTTAACTGATCTCATGGCCACCTAGGACAAAGGCTTCATTTCCAATCCTTCCTTTGACTAGTTGTGTCCATGTGACCAAGTGCGGATGAATGGGAAGGTATTTACAACTTCTGAAAAGTTTCCTTAAATACCAGCAGAGTGCACTTTTCCCTTTTCCTCTTTCCTGCTGACTGGACTGAGGATGTGAAAGCTGGAGCTGGAGCAGCCACCTTAAACTAGGAGTTGAAACCTGTATATTGAGGATGATAGAGCAGCAAAGTAAAAGAGGTTTGGTCTCTGATGACTGAACTACCATGCAGCCCAGGACTGCTTATGTTTACATGAGAGAGAAATAAATTTCTAACTTGTTTCAGCCAGTATTATTTTGGGTTTCTCTCACTCATAGTCAAATCTAATTCTAATGTAGACATCCAGAAGATTACTGACGGCTAAACAATGTGGTTAGTCTCAAAATGATTCTACACTTATTAAATAAAAACATAATAATCTATAAATGGAGGATGATGAATGTCTCATGTATTTACCAGAAGATATTTTTTTGAAATGAAATCTCATGCTATTTAGCAACTCTTTTCTCAGAGATGCATAATGCAGGTGGCCAAAGCTTGCTTGCTTGTTAGTCTGTTGGATACCTGATGGATTTTGAAACACTACTTAAAATACAAAAATAGTAAGAGATTCAAATAAGATAGGAAAGAGAATTTCCAACTAAGCCAACGTGACCAACATACCAATTATGTGGTAATTTGAAGCTAGTGATATACAGTATCCTAAAAGATGTCTTACACCACCAAGAAAGAATAGTGCCAATTTTATGCTACAAATTATCCAAATAATAAAATTCTAGCAAACGTAGATTATCTTTCTAGGTTATCCTTAGATATCCTTATCATTAGATAAACTTATTTCTGAGTTTAGAACCTTGTCTTGGAATTGAATAATATAATCTCATATAAACATATGCTGTCACTCTATTTAAAGTCTTGCTGGGCACACTGCTAGCTTGTTCCTGTATGAACTATGTTGGAAATTACTGGAGAATAGAAAAGTACCATTAAGTATAATACCTTGCATATGGCACTTACAGTTCATTTATATGTTCACAGAAGCACCTCCTTCGCAATAGATGCTGAGAAAACAAAGACAAGGTCCATGCCTTTAAAAGCTTAGAATTGTACGGAACAACAAACTGGAACTAAAATAAATTATTGAGAACAGCTGACAGCATTAAATCCAGGCTGTGAGCTAGGCATTATTCTAAGTACTCCATCTATGTCAACTCAATACAAAAAGCCCAAGACAACCACATGAGGCACCATTAACATTTTACAGTCAGGAAAACTGAGGCATTAAATAGGCAAAGAAACTTGCCAGGGGTCACATAGCTAGTAATAAATGTGATTAAACCCACTTACTCTGGCTCTAGAACCTGTAACTTAAAGCACACTGCATGCTACATCTCACATGGAGAAAGACAGGTGGAAGACCCATGTGGCCCATGGGAGGGGCATCTAACCCAGAACAGAAAGAAGTCTTACAGGACACAACACCCGCCCTCGGTCTTGAAGTATGAGTAGGAAATGCACATAAGGCAGAGGGATAATATTTACAAAAGCATAGGGCATTCAACAGTATAAATTTAAGATAATTGCAAGTTGAATGGCTGCCAACAAGCACAGGACGAGGGATGGTGGGAATGAGGTCAGAGAGGCAGGCAAAACTCTGTGGGCTGTCTTATAACTTGAATTGGATCCCAGAACCTGTGAGGAGACCCATGAAGGGACTTTAGGCAGGAGAAAGGTTATCCCAGCAGCAGAGATGAGGATGAATTAAAACAGGGGAAGACAAGTTAGCATATTGATTGGAGCGATCCCTGAAAGACGTGATGAGGGCTTGACCCGAGTCAGTGGCAGTGGAAATAAGAAGGAGCAGGTGGATATGGAAGGTATCTAGGAGGCAGAATTCCCAGAAGATATGTGGGATTCCTGCCACGACGCCCCACCCCCCGCCCAGGAGACTTGAAAAAGCCAAGACACGAAGCTCAGTTAATTTCGCACTTACACATAAAATGTCTAGACAATGAGCAAGAGCCTGCTGTAAATGGTGCCATACGTGGGGCATCACAAGGATGCTCAAAGTGCAGAGGATCTGGCAAAAGTCAGAACAACCTTGGGATGGATGTTTAGCACTTGTTTAAAGCTGAGCTAGAAGAGGACAGCTTAAATTTTTAATACTTGCAACCAGTTTTTATCACAACCTTGTGCTATGCCAAACATCATGTGTTGACAGATTTGCTTAGCTCTGACGGCTGATTTGGGGGAAGACATTTGGCAGGATAGGGAGAACACAGCAGACTATGTAAATCACGGGGCGGAAGTAGCAGCCTATAAATACAAGGTGGAAGGTTAGTCAGTTATCTTCAAGATGCAGAGTGCTGAAAGAGAAAACCGCTGCTTGTCCTTGTGTGTTCTTGGGGGAGAGTTACTCTGAGGCAAAGAGGACCTGTTCTCATGAAAGACTCCGTGCTGGTCAGAGGGACTGGCTGTGCAGCAACACCGTGGGATGCAAGAGGGGCCATTCCTCCCTCCCCTGCCCTGGGACCGGAATTCCAAAGTGGAGGCTGCAGAGGGGGCCTCCAAGAAGCTGGTGGGGAAGACGGAGAACAAAGCAGGGTCCTGTGAAGCTTATTCCCAAGGGGCTGGCTTGTGGGTGCGTGTGAAGCCGGGCCTCCTTGGGAGAATCACAGACATTTCTGTGGGGAACTTTGCCAGAAGGGTGAGTCCCAGGAACTTTGAGTTACTGGGTTTTAGCTAGAGAGAACTTAAGGTTTTACCCCACATTTATAAGTCCTTCCAGTGGACATCGCTCTTTTTTTTTTTTTTTGGTCTTCATCTTGTGGTTTCTACAGCAGAGAAGGCAGAAAAATCACTTGACATCAAATTAATCTTTGCAGACGGGTGCCTGGGTGGTTCAGTAGGTAAAGCATCTGCCTTCGGCTCAGGTCGTGATCCCGTGGTCCTGGGATCAAGTCCCACATGTCCAGCTCCCTGCTCAGCGAAGAGTCTGCTTCTCCCTCTCCTCTGCCCCTCCCCCAGGTTGTGCACTCTCTCTCTCTGTCAAACTGAATAAATAAAATTTTTAAAAAATTGATCTTTGCCGAGTTGCATGCTGATCCCCAATCAAGTCAGTCTTTTAGAATATTATTATTAAAGCCAGTCTGACATATTTTCATTGGGCTACTCCAGTTTTCAAGAAAAATAAACAACTACTACCTAATGTGGCAGTCAGTCTCCAGAATGGCTCCTTACTGGTTCTCTTCTGGAGTGCATGCTCTGGGTAGTCCCCTCCCACGGTATATTAGGGTTGGTCTGGGTCACCAATAGAATACAGTACAAGTGACAGTGTGTGACTTTCAAGGCTGCCCCATTTAAAAAAAAAAAACAAACAATGCCACTTCCATGTTTTCTCTTGGATTACTCACTCTGGGGAAACCAGCCACCCTGTCATGATGACATCAAAGCAGCCCCATGGAAAGATGCAAGTGGTGAGGAACTCAGGTCTCCTGCCAACAGCCAGCATTGACTTGCCAGCAATCTGAACGAGCCACCTTGGAAGTGAATCTTCCAGCTCCAGTCATGCCTTCTGAGGACGGCAACCCTGGCCAACATCTTAACTGAAAACTTCCAAGAGGCTCTGAGGCCCAACCACTCAACTGAGCTGCTCCTGAATTCCTGACCTTCAAAGATGTTATGAAATAAAAATTAGCGGTATTGTTTCAAGTTTGGGATAATTTGTTAAGTGGCAATATTTAACTCATATACTTAATTTATATCCACAAGAACAAGACAGCTCACTAATGTAATCCTCCCAAAACAAAGAGATTGCCCCATAGCCATTTTTATCTTCTACCTTTAGTCAACTAAAGCAAATTTCTGGCACTTTTCCCAAATTCAGTCACGTTTTTGTCCTCACTTAGAGACAATAATGTTAAGAAATATTAAAGCCTAAGTCCAAAACACCCATTATGGTACCATGTAGGCAGCTAGCTGGGCTGCAGAGTCTGCTAAATTAATTTCAAAAAAGCAGGCAAAAAATTAGTCTAGACAGTATCTATGGGTAAACAACATCATTACATTCAATTATCTGACTGGAGAGAGAAGGCAAAGATAAAATTCTGACAGTAATTTGATTTTAGGAAAAGGGAACTATGAGAGAATGCTATTATTAAAGAAAAACTGAATGCTATATTTTCCAAAGCAAAATGCCTACAGCAACATGAACACATTCAGAATCTGTTATTGAAATCCCAAGGAAAATACTGGCCTCTACATAAGGTGAGGAGCTTGAATAGATTTCAGAGGACTAAGAGCAATGTTGTAAGCAAATTCAAGCAAAAATTCAAGCAAAAACCCCAAGATGTTTCAATTGGCACAAAAAATAATAATAATAACCAGAACTAGAGACAACTACCCAAGTTTGGGAGCATCTCAAAGATGAAACTGTATGTTGTCATCGTGCATAGCTTTGTACTGTGGTTCATGCTTTGTGTATCTGTCTCTTGGCTTAAACTGTAAGCTCCTAAAAGGTAGGGACTCGGCATCTATCTCAAGTCACTGCCCATAGTTAGTATGTTAGTCTGAGTTCCCTAGGAAAGATGATTCTGCAGCAAGACTGTCTTGGCAGGGGCAGTCCCAGGGCAGCAAGAGTGAAAAGAAAGACAAGTTAGAGAAGGATGGGAAGAAGAAGCACGATAATGCACTAAACGTGCTGGCTACTCTTCTACAACAAGCAATTGCTTGACTGGTGTTGCAATTTGACCATGCAGGATATGCGTGGACAGATTAAATGGAAAAACCATGGCTCACGACAGTCTATGGTAGGGGGAAAAAATAATGGAGAAGAAATGTATTTGCTAGCTCCATACTGACTTCTACTTTTCACTAATCAAACTTTGTTCCATGAGGAGTTTATTTCCCTAAACACCCAGCTTGTGGCCCCTTCAGCAACCCCTAGGGAAACTACAAATTTGGAAAGGTAAGAGGGACAGAGATCCTGGGCATTCATCTCGGGTAAAAGAAATGCAAGGACCCACAGAGAGTCCTTCACCACAGTGGCTATGGTGAGATAGACAACCCTGAGGCATTAAGGGTCAGGTGAGCTGGAAAAATGCATTTGGTATAGCCAATGTTGGTCGACATTAGTGGATAAAACCTTCTTGTAGGAATAGCAGTAACAATCACAAGAATACTAATATTTCTTATTCTCTGAGTACCAGGTACTATCTTAGAGTCTCCATATATATTATTTTCTGTAATTCTCTCAACAGCCCTGCAAGGCAATACTATTATTTTCCCATTTTACAGATAAGAAAACTGAGGCTCAGAGATATTAACTAATTGGGCCAAAATTACACAGCTAGTAAGTGCACCCTTAGTTCTGGACACAGATTTCTTTCCACTGACCCAAACTCCCTTGTATCGGCAAAGTACATTAAAGCTAACAAAAACATGTTTATTTTTACACATGCATTAGTTCTTTTCATCTTGATCACAACTTACTTTATAGATAAGGAAATTGAGGCTTAAGAAGTTTAGGGGCCCCTGGGTGGCTCGGTCGTTAAGCGTCTGCCTTCAGCTCAGGTCATGATCCCAGGGTCCTGGGATCGAGCCCCACATCGGGCTCCCTGCTCCGCGGGAAGCCTGCTTCTCCCTCTCCCACTCCCCCTGCTTGTGTTCCCTCTCTCACTGTGTCTCTCTCTGTCAAATAAATAAATAAAATCTTTAAAAAAAAAAAAAAGCTTAGGTATCTTTTCCAAGTTCATACAGCTATTAACAGTCAGAGCTAGGAGTCAAATCTTAGCTGGAGTTTTTGTGGGGTTTTTTTGTTTTGTTTTTTTTCGTTTTTTTTTTCAATCTCTGCTTCTCACTGGAAACTATCAAATGCTTGGTTGAAATCACAGCTGCCTGTGTTCAACTCAGTGTTTGCTAATCTATCATCATAGACACACTATCTAAAAATTAGTTTCCACAAATCCTATTAAAGAAAAAAATCACTTAGAGCAATTGTTTTCACAAGTTCCTACCCTCTGAATTAATGAGAAACCTCTATGTTCATTGATGTAAGTGTAATTTTATGCTGGGGCCTGATGAGGATTTCAGACAAGAGAGAAATGAGAATGGAGGAAATTATAAGACCCATACAGAGACACTGAAAATAGAAGCATAGCAATAAGGATCCTCAAAGCAGCTGACATCTTAAGAGGAAGCCTAAAAGATTATTGAAGGAGGGACGATAGGACTAAAAAGCTGGAGATGAACAACAACAAAATGCCACGCCATGGAAGTACTTTAATACACTGAGAGAAATACAGAGAAAGTTTTCTTGAAAAGTTTCTGTTACTTTCTTCAAATATTTATTAGAATTGGGCTTGACTGCATAAAAACAGAAAGGTCCACACTGACAGTGGAAATAAGATAAAAGTTTTCATCTCTTTCATGTAGTGACCAGATGTTGGCCATTCAAGGCTAGTATGGAGTCTACACAGTGTTAGAGACCCAGTATCTTTCCTAGTAGTCGCTTTGTGATTCATGGGTTCCATGTGCAAAGTCACCTCATGGCCTAAGCTTGCTGCTGGAAATCCAACCTTTATATTCACACTTCAGGCTACAGGAAGAAAGAAGAGGAAAAGAAGGATCTACTCCCTCCCTTTTAATGAGATTTTCTAGAAATAACTCACAACACTTCCACTTAGGTATCATTGAGCAGAATTTCAACACAGGATCACATGGACACCTAGTTGCAAAGAAGACTCTTTCAGCTAAGTATATTGTCTCCATCTAAATGCAGGGTTATGTTATTGAGGAGGAGAGAGAATGGCTATTGAGGTGTGCAGCTACCAGATTCTGCCACAAATGGGTAAGGGATTAATAAAAATAATAAAACTCATTCAACCTACCGACCTACCTCCTCAAAGACATCCACAACAGGATATCCCAATGCTGTACATAAATTGGCACCATAGTACCATTTTCTGTTTATAAGATTTTTAAAGTGAAATCAATTTAGATACTTTTGTAGCAAGGATAATGGGAATGGATTGATTATTAGGCCAAAAGTGAGAAAACTTGAGTTTTGTATTATACTAAAATCAATCCTCTAACCTGGCAGTTGGCTTTTGTCCTCAGGCTGTGGTGGCTGGCAGCTTACGATAAGAAATTCTCTTACATTCCATGGCATCTGTATTCCCATGTTGTTGCACTGCAGATCACTTAAATTGAACTTGCAGCAGCCCTCTTTTCTGCTTAACTGTATTCATATTTCAGGCAAACACAGCTCACATTTCAAGGAAAAACTCTATCAAAAATGATATTTAACCCCTTTACATTCAAAATACTGCACAGAAGTTAAATGCTCACCTCGTTCTAAAAGGGTAGAGAAATAAGCAAAGTAAAAGAAATTGTGGAAAAAATAAGGTGTCTGATGCATTCCTGTGCAAAACTAAGTGTTCTTTCAAATGTATTTTTATTTCCAATGATGGTAATAATAGCTAACATTTATTGAGTGGGTATTATGTGCCAAGAGCAGAAGGGAGCACATACTGTATTCATTCAGAAAGAGTCTCAAGTGTGTTTTCTCAAACTTTTGCTCCTCAGACTCTATCATCCATTCATCCTTCCATAAACATTTGCCAAACATTTATTATGTAGCTAACACTGCTAAAAGATAGGGAGACAGAGATTTAAAAAACAGGTACTAGCCTAAGGAAATTGGCATTTTTTTTTAAAGAACAAAGGGAGAAATAAAAGGAGTACATTTTAATCCCTGCCTGCATGGATTCTTGGGTGGGCCATCGGGGTTTGCATCCTGACTCTCTGAACACTTAGCTGTGGGACTTGAGGCAAATCACATAACTTCTCCAAGTTTCAGGTTCCCCATCTGAAAAACGGGAATACCAAAGTACTGAACGAGATAAGCCATTTAAGCCTTTAACTCACTGTTTGGCACAACGTAAGCACTCAATAAATGTTAGTTATTTTAATTTATTTGTATATTAGCATGCAGGGTGCTAAAGGAACACTAAAAAAGGTGCTGAACCCAGACACCAAGCTGACAGGGCCTGAAGAAGATACCCGAGTTGAGTGTTTAAGACTGTACAACTCAGATATTCTCCTAAATTCTCCAGTTCTCAGGGGTCAACCTTCTCTTCTATGCCCAAATAATCCTGACACACATGCCTATAAAAGTAGAAAGTCTCATCTTTCACTGGGTTACCCCTCAAGGAGAACAGTGAAAACTTGAGGAATGAAGACATGTTTCACAGATCCTCGGCCTCCCCCAGCCAGATGCTCTCTCTAGATGATTGGTCTACTTTGTGCAGAGGATCTCTGCTCACACTCTCCACCTGACCCCTCCGGGCTGTTTCTGCTTTCCCAGGTTCACTCCTTCCTCAAGCCTGGGCCGAGCCGCCTCCATTGATGCTTCCAGGCACAGCTCAGAAGAAGCAGTCCCTTTAAACAAGGCTTTGCTGAAGGAGTAGGGAGAACAGAACTACGCAGAGAAGGTAGCCCACAACCAGGGCTACAGGTTGCTCTGAGAGCCACAGCCCAAACACAAATTGACTATCCCTGCCCAGCCCCCACAGGTTTTTTCCTGGCAGGGGTCAGAGCCAGCTGCACCCCATCCACAGGAATCTTCGGGCAACTTCATATTCCGGCGTCCAAACTCAACCCCCTTTTTGCCACCAGGGAAGTTGGAAAGCCTCTCTCCCCAGGCTGAGGCCCTTCTCTTGCCACCTCAGGATGGCAGGTGTATGGGCATCCATTTCCTTCAGGGTGCTGCAGCCCCCCACTCAAAGTCATAGCTGGCACAAATAGACGAATCCCCAAACGTTGCTCCCAAATCAAGGTTATCCATCTAAACTCCTGGATAGGAAACCAATAGTCCAGTCTATCTGGTGCTGCTTCAAGCTGACCTGTATCCACATCACAATCTTCCCCTAAGGCAAAAGGAGGTCCAGGCCTGCATGACTTTGGTGGTTCCTGGTCTTGTATGGACACTGCTTGGACAAAAATACACCTAACTCTGCCAACACATCGTTTCCAGGCAAAAAGGACAGTCTAAATCCAGATTTAGGAAAATTTGTTTTCATTAACTTGCTAATATACTACATTTACATTATTAAACAGAACACAATAGGTTACTCTGAAGGTTTTGCATTTGGGGTTATTATTCCTACTTTCTAGGCCTCCCTAAGAAAAGTGAATAGGTGTTTGCCTTATAGATACATTACTAAAAGGATTCATTCGAGTGGTCCATTCTCAAACAAAGGGAAGTCTCACCCCGAAGACAAATGTTGACCTGTCAAATGTCTCATTTCCTCAGAGCTCTGCTCTCAACCAGATTTTGTGTTAGGTATACTTTGCTTTTCCGTTAAGTGTATGCTTCAGTCATTTGGAATGGAAATAGCCCACAGCACTTCACAAGCAATAGAGAAACTTTCTTGTTAAAAGGCATTTTAGTATTCTACTGCTATTGAACACAATTAATACCTCTTGGCCAGAAACTCTTTCAGGGATATTTGACATATAAGGTAAAATCCCTCTCTAGAAACCAAGGAGAAGCACTTTTTAAAAGCCAAGAATCATTTGGCATTTGAACATGTACCCAAAAAGATTTTTACTAATATTACTCAAGCAATCATTTAAAAATTAGTGACTCTTACAATCCTAGAGTCATGGAGCTAGAGTGTATTATGCTAAGCAAAACAAATCAGTCAGAGAAAGACAAATAGCAAATGATTTCACTCATATGTGGAATTTAAGAAACAAAACAGATGAACATAGGGGAAGAGGAAAAAAGAGAGAGAGGGAGAGAGGCAAACCATAAGAGACTCTTCACAATAGAGAACAAACAAGGTTGATGGAGGGAGGTGGGCAGGGGATGGGCTAGATGGGTGATGGAGATGAAGGAGGGCACTTGTGATGAGCACTGAGTGTTAAGTGATGAATCATTAAATTCTACTCCTGAAACCAATATTACACTATAGGTTAACCAACTAGAATATAAATAAAAACTAGAAATAAGTAAACAAACTATCTTCCATCACGTGTTCCCTGACATCTCTCCTCTGCTTTACATGGGCAAGTTTAGACAAGTTTAGACTTTCCCACCAAGATGTCAGATTTTTTTCTTTCCTCTCTGCAATAGGGAATTTTAAAAAATATTTTTGTTACTATTAAGTGTTACTATTTAACTGAAATTTTAAAAATAGTGTTTTGCCAGGTATTTCAACGGATTGTTGGAAAAATCATTTGAGGCAATAGGGTAATGAATGCATAGAATAATTTTTAGCAAAGTGTAGACTATGTATAAATTATTATCATTATTGCTTTGTTAAGGTCAGAGGAGGATAGATAAGCCTTAATTGTACAAATGGCATTTAATACATGGCCTGGAGAGCTGGAAGGAAGAGGAGCTAACTTATATTGAGACCAACTTTGTTATCACTTAGTCTTTCTTAATCCTCACAACCAATCTATGAATTAAATATTTCCATTTTACTAGAAAGGAAACTGAGGATAAGAGGGATTAAGTGACTTGTCCTATGGCCACATAATTAATAAGAGCCTGAATGGGACAAACTCAAAAGGGAGGGCTCACAAAGTGTTAGCAGAAGAGTAGCAAGAATGGGACTGTCTAAACTGCATCTCACTGTTGCCTGGGCCAGCCTCACCTGGTTCCCCTTGCAAGTGAGGAAAGTGATGGCCCTCCTCCAGCCCTTCCTGCTCAGCCTCAGCCCCTAAGATCACCCAGCCAGGCTGGACCCTGGCCAGTCAACAGTGAGAAGAGGACCAGCACATGGAGCTGGTGTATGGCGTGTCTGGTGGACCTGCTATTCAGCCCTGAGTTTCCATAGACTCACAAAGCTATAGCTCTCTCCTGCTTCTACCATATTGTCCAGGTTGTAAAACTGGGCTTCCTCCAGGCTGTCCAACCTTCGCATTTCCCTGCTGAGGTTAGAGACTTATCCTGAGTTTCAGTACACTAAATTCTCACAGGTCATGGAACTTGTCCCTTGGATTCTAAGACAAGCAGATGGGCCATCTTAAATCCATGCATGGCCCCTTCTCTGATTTTGAATATTGCCACTAACCAGAAACTCCTGTTATGCCACCCTATCCATTAGATGATCTCTTTGGGCAAGGATTCCTGGCTACATCAGTTCTGCATTCTTTGCTTTGGCTTTCCAGATGTTGCATGTTGGCTAACAGCTAACACCTTTGGGTCCAGACCAACCCTGCCCTTCCTTCACTCTCTTCCCAAGCTCATGAAGTCCCCGTGTGCCTCATGGCTAGGCCAGCTGAGTTAGGGCAGAATGAGAACCTATAAGGCTTGCCATAAATGAAAAATGCCCACGGGGCGCCTGGGTGGCTCAGTCGTTAAGTGTCTGCCTTCGGCTCAGGTCATGGTCCCGGGGTCCTGGGATCGAGCCCCGCATCGGGCTCCCTGCTCGGCGGGGAGCCTGCTTCTCCCTCTCCCACTCCCCTCTGCTTGTGTTCCCTCTCTCACTGTGTCTCTCTCTGTCAAATAAATAAAATCTTTAAAAAAAAAAAAATGCCCACGCTGAAAACAGGCACCCTGCTGCAAACCCCCAAGAAGGTCACAATTTATCAAGACAGAGCTTGACTGGAGAGTCAGAGATTAAGAACAGAAGTTTGAGAAGACGTAGTTATGAGGAGTTGGTGCCACTTACTAGCTCTGTGATTAGCCGGTGTCATTAAGTCACTGTGCCTCGCTTTGCTCGTCTGTGACCTAAGAGCAAGCGTACCTGCGTCACTGGGTCTTTATAAGAACTAACTGAGAGAATGTTTGTCAAGGACCAGCAACAGAAACCTGGTAATAGTAGACACTTAGCAAGTGCCATATAGTGATTCTAAAATGTGCGCTCATGTTCACATCTCAACACTCTGAAATTGTGTATTGTGTCACAGTTTAAGCAACAGATTTTTTTTTCTTCTTTTCTAATGGACGTAAAATAATGGTAGGTCTTAGAATCAGTGGCATCTTAAGTTCGATGAAATGCAGTGCAGATGGTCCCCAACTTACAATGGTTCAACTTACAGTTTTTTGACTTCATAATGGTGTGAGAGCAACATGCATTCAGGAGAAGCTGTACTTCGAATTCTGAATTCCGACCTTTTCCCCAGCTGGTAACATGCAGTAGCTACTCTCTCGTGACCCTGGGCGGCGACAGCTCCATCAGCCACGCAGGTACAAGTGTGAACAACCCATGCCTGACAGGCACTCGGTTTCTCACTTTCCGTACAGCATTCAATAAGTCACATGAGTTCATCAATAATTATAAAATAGGCTCAGGGCCCCCGGGTGGCTCAGTTGAGCGCCAGACTCTTGGTTTCCTCTCAGGTCATGAGCTCATGGGTCGTGGGATGGAACCTTGCGTGGGGACTCTGCGCTCAGCAGGGAGTCTGCTTGGGATTCTCTCTCTCCGTCTCCATCTGCCCCTCGCCCCGCTCTCACATACATGCTCTCTCTCTCGAATGAATGAATGAATAAAGCTTTAAAATAATAATAAATAAATACAGACAAACATACCTAAAATAGGCTTGGTGTTAGATGATTTGTCTGACTATAGGCTAATGTAAGTGTTCCCAGCATGTTTACGGCAGGCCAGGTTAAGCTATGATGTTCCAAAGGTTAGGTGTACTTTCAGCTTAGGATATTTTCAACTTACATTGGGTTTATCAGGATGCAACCCCAACCCAAGTCAAGGAAGATCTGTAATACCTTTCTCTTACCACAGTATCCAAGACCATACTTTACTCCCTCCGAAACGTGACAAGCCACACAGCAAAACTAAAAGCAGCATTGTAATGGATGGTGCCTTCTAACCATGGAGGACAATTGAGAACAATTCTTCCCCATTTCACCTGATAATTCCACACATAGGGCTGTGAAAACAGCACTGAGATTTTTGTAAAATAACAAGGATCTTTAAAGAGGGCTCTTCATTTTTGCATTTTCCACAGATAGGCCGTGTTTTTCCAAAAAAAATTAATTGTTAACTTTAGGTAATGCAACTCTATGGAAATATGAGTTGCATGAGGAAATATGTTCTCCTTGTTTAAAAATGTTGCACTGAGACCATGCTGGTTGGTTCTGTGGAATCATCAAACATTTCTAAACAGATTGAATTGTTTTGGTCCAAGTCCTGGTTTTAAAACTGATTCATATGAGGACAGCCATGAGTGAATGAGCCCAACAAACACACCTATTCTCTCATTGGTCACTGGTCCCTTTCTTCCTGGATGCCCTTTTTCCTTGCCTCTCCATCTGCTGAATTCTTACCCAAGAGCCAACTAATGAAACAAGAAACCATAGAACCTTAGAGCTAGACTGAAGCATTCCCAGATATCTCCAACTCAAAACTAACTGTTCCTCTCCTGGGTTTCTATAAACCTTCAGCCTTATTTCCATTCCAGGAAATCTGGACACAGATTTCTGCCACAATTATATTTTTAGGAAGTCTGTGTCTCTTTTTGCTTCTCCTCATTGGCTTTGAAAGTCCTGAAGGGCAGGGCCATATCTTTTGCTCATCTGCATCCCCACAGTACCATCTAAAGTATCTTAAATATATTCGTTGTTCTATTTTAGCTGAAATGTATTGAATTGAAATGGACTCCTGTACAGTGCTTTTCACCAAATACAATGGACTTTTGTGACTACTGTTATGATTTGAATAACATCAGAGAACCCACGTAATCACAAGCGAATATGTATCCTGATTAAGAAATTGTACCCTCCCTGAAATTGGTTGGTCTTGCCTGCAAGACTATTCCCAGAAAACCCTAGATCCTCCATAAATATTGAATGAAAGAACATCTACTCTGCCTTGCTTCATACTATTATCCTATTTTTCCGAATATTCTTCCAGGTAGTTATAACATCTTCCTTTGCCTACTCAAGCAAGACACAGCCGACTCTCGGGGCGCCTGGGTGGTTCAGTAGGTTAAGCGTTGCCTTCAGCTCAGATCATGATCCCAGGGTCCTGGGATTGAGCCCCGCATCGGGATCTCTGCTCAGTGGGGAGACTGCTTCTCCCTCTGCCTGCTGTTCCCCTTGCTTTACTTTCTCTCTCTCTGACAAATAAATAAATCAAATCTCAAAAAGAAACTGCCACCTTTCTTTAATCTCCACATCATGACCACTGTTGCTATGACTGTCAGAGCCTGACACCTGTCCGCAGTCCTCCTCTTCCCCTCCCGCCCCCCCACCCCCGCTGGTTCTACAGCTTCAGGTTGTCACAGCTACTTACAAATTTTGCTAATGACCCTGACCAAGCTACATATAGATAGATAGATGATAGATAGATTGATATAAAGAAAAAGATATATATCTTTTGAAATATTATAATTACTAGAAAAAGATAGAATAATAAACCCAAAACTATAATTTTTTAAAACTTATGTATAGGAAAGGGAGGAAATAGACTATAGAGACAGAGGCAATAGTTACACTACTCAAAATATATTTTATTTTGTATATTGGAATTTGAGGCCATGTAAATATTTTATGTAATTATAAGACAAAGTTAAATTTAGGGGTGCCTGGGTGGCTCAGTCGGGTAAGCGTCTGACTCTTGATTTCACCTCAGGCCATGATCTCAGGGTCCTGGCATTGAGCCCCATGTTGGGCTCTGCGCCTAGCAGAGACTCTGCTTGAGATTCTCTCTCTCTCCCTCTTCCCCTCCCCCAACTCTTGCATGTATGTGCGCTCTCTCTTTTTCTCTCTCTAAAATAAATAAATCTTTAAAAAAATTTAAAATTCCACAAAACAAAGACAAAAATCAAAAAATTAATTAAAAAGTATTTCAAGTGATTTCACAACAAATAATTTGATTGTACAATCCTCGTAGGATAAAATGACCTATACAAACAACTGTAAAATTGTTTTCAGTAAATATATTGTTGGCATAGTGTTGGTACTGTTATTGTGCTGGGTATGTTTGGTATGATACTGTTATCGTGTTGGGGCGAAACAAATGAGTAACGATGCTGGTCTTGGGGAAGTAACCAATTGTGGCATGGAAGAAAAGAGATGAAGGTGATGTAAGATTGATAATGTTAAATAAGAATTCTGTAATCCTGAGTTTGAATTGGTAGTATCAGTATGAATTCATCATGTATTTTATCTTAAAAATTTTTTTCCAGCTCTGTCCACTGAAAAAGGCCAGAAACCTGATTGTAGTTCTGAAATAACATTTTTACATAAAAACGCAGAGCTTCTTGCAGAAAATAGTTGATTCCAGGTCTGGGGCAGAAAATGCGCCAGATGAAGCCGGACTATCACATTGTACCACAAGCAAGGAAGCTATAAAAGAGTAATAGGGTCCTGTCAAAAGGACTCAGAGCCAACTTGAAGATGCTCCCAGTGGCCAAAGATGGGACAATTTGAGCATCAGTAAGGATGAAAACACATCAAATAAATTTAAATCCAGGAATCCATAATGATACTTAAAAACAAAAAAACAAACACCCTCACTGGTCACATTTGAAGGATGCTGGCTAAACAATTTATTTTTTGAAAACTGACAAATACAGGGAAAGAATCAAGCATAGGTTTTGTCTATTTTTTGCATATCATACCTCAGACTACAACAATCGTCTTTTATAGAGGGAAGTTTCTCCTTATAGAAATAGTCCAGGTAATAAGTGAAGAATGATATAATTTAAATATAACCATTTCATAAACCCTCATGAAATAATGGGTCTGGAAAAAGATTACTAATGGCTGTTAACATCACACAAAAAAGAGATGTTACTGTCCAGATGGAAGTACCCAAGACCACTTACGAAGTAGCCACACACAAAATAATCACACATAAATCTCTTAAGCCTCAAGGTTTAAATACCAAGTTATAGGAATAGGAGGAATAGCAGACCATGTTAACACCTAGGGATGCAAGTAGCAACCTCCAGACCATGGGTCATTCTACAGGACAAAAGGACCCAATTTCTCCGACAAATCAATTGCAAAGGAAAAAAGGGGAGGCGGGGCAATTATCCATTAAAAGAGACTTCAGAGGTGTACCAGCTAGTAAGCAGTGTGGGGACCTTGTTTGGATGGAGACTCAAAGAAATTCTAAAAAAAAAAAATTGAGATAGAGAAATTGAAATAACTATTTTATAATGTTAAGAATTGTTGCTAAATTTCTAGGTAGAAGAATGGTACCTAATCTTTTAAAGACACATATTGAAACATTTGCAGATAAAGAGATTTAATGTCTGGGATTTGTTTCAGAAGAATCTAGGACTGAGGAAAGTGGGTGGAGGTACAGATAAAACTCAGTAGTGAAATTATTGAAGCTGAGTAATGTGTACATAAGGAGAGGTTCATTGTACTATTCTCTCCACTTTCATATAGGTTTGAAATTCTCCATAACAAAAAAAAATTTGTAACGTACCACTGTAAAAAGTACTACAACTTATTGCACACCGAAGGTGCATGAATCCTGCAGAATCTTCAAGAAGTACTAGAGATAGCGTGCATGCCTATAAGTAAAGTCCTGTCTCTTCAAGGTGGTCAGATATTTCGAGACGAAGGACACCATAGCCTGAAGGAAGTACACATTTAGGTCCACATAAACTCATTCCACTCTACTTTTTATCCAAAAATGCACCTTTGGATAGATTTGATTCCAAACACACCAAATTTTTGTGTATCATCCCTTCCAGAAGATTATCAGTCATCTCTGATACCAACTATGTCATTGGAACATCTTGGAAACAATCGCGGGTACCCTGGCACTGTTAACGTTTTTCCTGGGCATCTGTAGCCCTGTCTGGGCCCCTTGATTTTAAACTTACTGGAGCATGGGGCGCCTGGTTGGCTCAGTCATTAAGCGTCTGCCTTTGGCTCAGGTCATGATCCCAGGGTCCTGGGATCGAGCCCCGCATCGGGCTCCCTGCTCTGCAGGAAGCCTGCTTCTCCCTCTACCACTCCCCCTGCTTGTGTTCCCTTTCTTGCTGTGTCTCTCTCTGTCAAATAAATTTAAAAAAAAAAAATTTAATTAAAAAAAATAAACTTACTGGTGCAAGCATCAGCTACCCAGGTCCCTCACATTTGAGGCTACAGACATTCCTTACATAATCTTATAAAGAAGATAAACATCCCTGGATCGTTTTCTCCAGTATTTTGCTCATTTTTTCAAGGCCATAGGCACACAAAATTATTCTATTGACCTGACCAAGTCTGCTTGGCCGATACAGAAGCCCAAACTGGCAGAAGTGATGGGGACAGGACAGAAGCAGGGGGACAGCCCCTGTGACGGCAGCCAGGGGAGAAAGGAGGGGCGCTCCAGGCGGCCACTGTGGGGACCCTGGGTGGGAGGCCGGCTTGCCCATCAGTCCCTGGAACCTGGCTGTGGCGTCTGCACAAATATTAACTCTGGCCAGAGGATGGGCAGGAAGTGCGGGAACCCAGGCAGTAAACTTTGTCAGTAAATTATTACAAAATAAAAGTTTACACATTGACACTGCAAGAAAACATGTCAAGGAGTCCTTATAATCCTTTGAAGAGTTTAGAATCTCAGTTTTAAAAACTGCTTCAACATTGCAAAGCACTTATGCACAGACTGAGAAACAGAAAAGAAATGTAAAGACTCAGAAATAGAAAAGAAATTTAAGGACATTTGACTGTAAAGCATACTGCATTCATCTTCCCAATTACTAATGAGAAATAATAATTTTAAAATCCCTTTTTCCTTGTAGCTGAGGATGCATTGATAGAATGCATAAACCAGAGTTTTGAATTTATACAAATCATGAAGCCACATTTGATTTCTTGTACAACCTCCACAAGTTACAGGAAATGTGAGAGGAAACATTAAAATACCATTGCATAAATTTACATGTAAAATTAAATTTTAACTTACACAAAACAGATTTGTATGAAGAATGAAATATTTTAGAAAAATTGTTCCATGAGAATTATCAGCTCTACATGTATTAAAATTTTTATTTCAAAATAATTTATCAGAAATGTATCTGAAATGTTGTCACAGCCTATAAAATACTCTTAACAGCTTCAATAATAATTGCCTCAGCAGAAAGATCCTTGTCAGAATTGAAAATGATCAGAAATTATTTGCAATCTTTCATGTTTCAAGAACAACTAATGTGTCTTTCAGCTGTATCAACTAAAAGTAAAATTGCTAAAGTTTTGTTTTATTTTTATTATATTAAATATATATAAATATATAAATATATAATTATAATTAATTATAAATAATATAATTTTATTTAATGATCTAGTACATAAATTTGCAGAAAAGCAAGCCACGGGATAGTGATTAATCAAGATATCACATTAATAAAGTATTCTTTATTATATTATATAAAATTCTGAGACCAAAAATATTTTTTACACTTTGTAAGTTATATTGTTACTCATAAATCACTATTACCTCTGTTGTATTTTATAAGGAAAATATTTTTCTCTTTTTTGTTGTTATAAGCAAAATATTTTTGAAGGAAAAGCTTTATTTCTAATATTTAATGGCATTTTTTTCCGTGCTTTTTCAACAAGGGCCCTGCATTTTCATTTTGCACTGGGCTCCTCAAATTATGAAGCTTGCCCTGTTCTTTAAAAAAAAAAAGGGTGTTTTTATGTTTCATCTGGTTAGGGGAGCAGCTGTATTTCTAAATGTATTCGTAGCCCTTAAGGCCATTTCTAAGCCCTGTTACAAGGGAGAGGGAAAGGTTATAACTGCTATAAATGTTCAACCAATTCTTGCAAGCCCAGTGTGCTAGAAGGTGCTAGTTGGGCAGGGTGGGCAGGGGGGGGTGGCGCTTAAAGATCAACAATTCCATTATATCTAGCAAAACCGAGGCACCCAGGGGCTCCTGAATGGCTCAGTCAGTTAAGCGTCTGCCTTCGGCTCAGGTCATGATCACGGGGTCCTAGGATCAAGCCCCACATCAGGCTCCCTGCTCAGCAAGGAGTCTGCTTCTCCCTCTCCCTCTGCCTCTCCCCCTGCTTGTGTTCTCTCTCTCTAATAAATAAAAAAAAGTTAAAAAATAAGAAAAATTAAAAACCTGAGGCACCAAACTGTGATTGTTTTGAGGTCATAAGTGATGTAGAAGCAGACTTGGAACTAAATCTCAAATCTCTCCAATCTACCTGGTACAGTTTGTACCACCAGATCTTTCTGATTGTAACATGAAGGGTTCAGGAAATCAGAAAGCACTCTAGGTATTTCTAACAGAATAATATGAGTGGTGACCCCCAAGAAGGAAGGTGCGTTCAAAGGGACAGCAGCAAGGAAGAATGGATACAGTTATTGCCAGAGCCATCTCCAGAAACAGAAAGGGGAGAGGCACTCTGCCTTCTCCCTTCCTCCCTCCCTGCCTTTCATCTTTCCCTACACGTGCGCATTAGCAGAACTGAGCCGGAAGCCAGCTGACAGAAGAGCCTGGAAAACTCAGTCTGTGGGAGTCAGCTCCCTGCAATATTAAGCAGAGAAGGGCAAGGGTCAGAAGTGGATTTGAAAGCAAGCGAGCAAATGACTGGCACTCTGAGGAAACCAGGGACCGGAACTGCTTCAGGTCTGGAGGCTACCTGAAGGCTAAATCAGATCAAAATCTGATAGGGTAGCCAGAGAGCCGGTAGCCCTGGCAGCTCTCAGTGATGACATAATGCACGTGCAGCCCCTAGCGTAGCACAAAGTATCTGGCAAATGGAGGTTAAAATCATCATCGTTGCCGTCATCGTCATGACTGTCACTAGTAGGACTAGTAAAGGGGAAGAAGGCTAAAAAATGATAAAAAGAATGAGGAAAGTTTGTCAAACGGTGATGAGACCTCAATTCAACATGTGAAATAAAAAGACAAAGCTGGATTTCTTGATGACCATAGCGAGGGGGGAGCTCTGCTGGTCAGGCGCAGTCTCCATGCAGAGCCAACTGCTGACCTTATAAAAGGTCTTTGTTTGGGGAAAGCATGGCGTGCCAGGAACTGACAGACTTTCAGAGGTGTTAGTGGATTGACATCATCTGTAGCCCATGGTTACTCAGGTGAGACTGCTGTTGATTAGCTGGCACTCAGAGGTGTGTTTACTGGAGTGAGTCTGCCCCTGATTGGCTAACGTGCATGAGGAGCTTACTGAGGCAGGAGCCTGGATCAATAGAGCGGGTTTAAGACCCGTTCTTGTGGCTACTTGTTGCCTTCGTTACAGCAAAAATCAGGCTTTTTCTAAGTTTACCGGAACCTCTTTATTTCCATTTTTTTCCTTCCGGTTCTTATCCAGGTAAAGCTGCAGGGGAGACCTTCAAGGATTTTCCTTGAAGGTGAGCTTTCATCAATGGAGACCTGAAGTTTCCATGTCTGTTGGCATGATTTTTTCTGGGTTTGTTTTTTGTTTGCTTGTTTCTGGGGGTTTTGTCCTTGAATCATTTGTTGAATCGTCTAACAGGACAGTGGCTGCACAAAAGCGATTAAGACTCTGGAAAATATTGTAACAACAGTGAGATAAGTTAAGTATAACTGGAAGAAACTAGAAGACACTTTAGAACCCTGATCCCAAACTTCCCCAACCTGATGATGAAAACAAGTCTCAAAGATTCTCTGAGTCTGTTTCTGATAGCTAGGTTGCCTTTTCTTTTAGCTTAGGTATAGATTATCCCAATTCACTTGTAATGTGTGGGCATAATATATAGTGTTAGCAGTGGAACAGAATCCTCCCTGGTTGGCCAAAAAAAAACAAAAAAAAAACCCAAGGCCGTTCTATTATCTATAACTACTTGGTTTAAGGACTTGTAGCTGATTTGTTGTGTGCCAGAGGTTAAGCTGTATTGTTTACAATGTCTGTCAAAGTAATGGAACAAATTTTGGATGAATGCCTCTCGTAGTTTAACTCCTATGGGTAGGATCATTATTCAAAAGGGTTCACTAACCATAAAAGGTTTACACTTTTGTACTCTTTAAAAGGAGGTCTAGTCCATTTAGGATGTTGGGGAATTGTATTAGTTATCTATCGTTCGTAACAAATTATCTCCAACAGGGCAGGTTGAAAACAAGAATATTCAGTATCTCCCATCTTTTCTGAGGGGCAGGAATCTGGGAGCAGCTCATCCAGGTGGTTCTGGGTCAGCGTTTCTCTTGAGGTTGCAGTCAAGATGTCAGCTGAGGCTACAGGGCTCTGAAGTCTTGAATGGGGGTATAGCATCTGCTCCCAAGAAGGCTCACCTACACGGTTGTTGACTGGATGCTTCAGTTTCTCACTGGCTGTTGGCAGGATGTCTCAGCTTCTCACCACTTGGCCTCTCCATAGGGTTGCTCACAATATGGCAGCTAACTTCCCCTAGAATGAATGATATGAGAACAAGGCAGAAATCACAGTGTCTTTTATAACCTAACCTTGGAAGTGACATGGCCTCACTCTTGCTATATATTCTATTGGTCACACAGATCTGCCCTGATAAAATGTAGGAGGGGTGCTATGTAAAAGGGCATAAATTCCAAGAAGCAAGACTTACAAGAGACCATCTTGAAGACTGCTTGTCATTCAACAGAATAATTCACCTTGGTCCTAGATTGGCTTTGAAGAGCCTGATTCCTTTAGAGGAAAAGAGCAAAAAGCTGTACATGAGAATTCAATTTTGGTGGAGTTGCAAATATATTGTCTCTGAGTATTCTGAGTATTGTGTGACAAACCATTACTATTTGCGTTTTGTAAGTTCCCTGGTGCAAGGATATTTTCCTTCTTTATGGATGGTATGCAAATAGTATCATTCCTGGTAAAGTTTTTGCCAGATCTTATTTTCATGGATCCCATAACAGATGGTTCCCAGTGTTTCTTTTAAGAATTTAAGGATCCAGGTTTTTCTGTATCCATCACAGAATTCTTGATCTTCCCCATGAATTTATTATTTTGTTGTTGTTGTTTATATGAGGTCCCTGTATGAGGAATTTAGTCAGTCTGTTTAGCGTGCATTTCATGAAAATATTTCAATAGTATTTCTAAAGTATTTCTATTGTATCTATGGCATGATGTACTTGCTTCTATAGGACTTCTTTTACTGTGAGTCTCTACTTTTATTACAGCAATTATTTTAGATACCATGAAGTCATCTCATAATTAATGTATTTATTGCATATTTGTTGTTTACTTTTAAAAAGTACCTAAGTAAAATTTTAAAACCTCTTGGAGCACCTGGGTGGCTCAGTCGTTAAGCGTTTGCCTTCGGCTCAGCTCATGACCCCAGGGTCCTGGGATCGAGCCCTGCATTGGGCTCCCTGCTCCACGGGAAGCCTGCTTCTCCCTCTCCCACCCCCCCTGCTTGTGTTCCCTCTCTTGCTGTGTATCTCTCTGTCAGATAAATAAATAAAATCTTTTTAAAAAATTTTGAAACCTCTTTTTTATAGCAATTTTAAAAAGAAACTATTTTAAAAGAATACCAAGTAGTGGGATGCCTGGGTGGCTTTGTCCATTAAGCATCTGCCTTTGGCTCAGGTCATGATCCCAGGGTTCTGGGATCGAGCCCCACATGGGCTCCCTGCTCAGCGAGGAGTCTGCTTGTCTCTCTCCCTCTGCTGCTCTCCTTGCTTGTGTTCTCTCTCTCTGTGTGTCAAATAAATAAATAAAATCTTAAAAGAAAAAAAGGGAATACCGAGTATTAATTTATATACTTACTATTTTATTTTAGTAATTTGAAATGCCCTGGAAAAGACCACAGTTCAGTCATTGGCACAATTTGAACAACTGGTAAGGAATGGGATTTTATAAGAGAGAACGGTCTACATATTGTGAAGGAAACCTGGTCTTTTTCTTTGTGACAAAAAACACATAACATATAATTTACCATCTTATCCATTTTTAAATGGTTAGTTTAGTAGTCTTAAGTATATTCACATTGTTGTGAAACAGATCTTTAGAATTTTCTCATGTTGCAAATCTGAAACTCTATACCATTAAACAATTCCCCTCTTCCCTATCCCTGCAGTCTCTAGTAACCACCATTCTACTTTCTGTTTCTGTGAATTTGACTACTTCAGATGTCATATAAGTGGAATCATACAGTATTTGTCTTTTTGTGACTGGTTTATTTCATTTAGCGTAATGTCCTCAAAGTTCACCCATGTTGCAGCGTGTGATAGGATTTACTTCCTCTTTGGGCTGAATAATATTCCATTGTATGTACATACCATACTTTGTTTATTCATTCATCTGTCAGTGGACTCTTGGGTTGTTTCCACCTTTTGGCTCTTGTGAACAATGCTGCTGTGAACATGAGGACACAAATATCTTTGAGATCCTGCTTGCAATGCTTTTGGGTATATACCCAGAAATGGGATTGCTGGATCATATGGTAGTTCCATTTTTAATTTTCTGAGAAATCTCCATACTGTTTTCCTTAGCAGTGTACCATTTTGCAATCCCACCAACAATGCACAAGGGTTTCGATTTCTCCACATTCCCACCAACACTTGTTTATATATATGTATTATTTATATATATCATATATATATATTTACTATCATATATTATCATAATGGATGTGAGGTAGTATCACATTGTGGTTTAGATTTGCATTTCTCTGTGATGACTGTAATTTGTGATGCTAGACATCTTTTCATATGCTTGTTGGCCATCTGTGTATCATCTTTGGAGAAGTGTCTGAGTCCTTTGCCCATTTTTTAATCAGGATATTTGATTTTTTGTTGTTGAGTTGTAATTCTTTATATATTCTGGATATTAACTCCTTATCAGATATACAGTTTGCAAGTATTTTCTCCCTGTTTTTTGGTGCATAGATGTTTTTAAGTTTGATATAGTTCATTTATCTATTTCCTCTTTTGTTGTCTGTGCTTTTTCTTGTGTCGTATCTAAGAAACCATTGCCAAATCCAACGTCATGGGGATTCTTCCTGTGTTTTCTTTTAAGACTTTTATAGTTAAAGTTTTAGGTCTTACAATAAAATCATTAATCCATTTTGTGTTAATTTTTGTATACGGTTTTAGGCTTCATTCTCTTGCATGTGGATTTTCAGTTTTCCCATCACAATTTGTTGAAGACTGTACTTTCCCTATTAAGTGATTGTGGCACCCTGGTGGAGTATCATTTGACCATATACACGAACGCTTATTTCTGGGGTCTCTATTCCAGTCCATTGGTCTGTTTGCTGGTCTTCTTTTTTAGACCCATCAACAAACAATATTGTCAGCACTTACTAGTAGAGCAACAAAGAATATTAAGTCAGCAGTTAGTACTGGAGGGTCCAAATATTCTATTCTAAGAATGAAATTAATTATCCTCTATTGGATAAGAGTAATGGAGGTGCCGAAATGAGAGTATTCCACTGGTGGATGATAGTAAGAGAAAAAGAAAGCATCCATATTGTATAATTAGTTAATTGACTAGCATAAAAATGCTGAGTGTTTTTCATTAGCATTAAGGATTTACTATATAGAATATGAGATTTAAAGGTGATCACAGTATAAGATCTCAAAATTTTTTTCAAAGATTTATTTATTTATTTATTTATTTGAGAGAGAGAGAGAGTGCACATATTGGGGGTGGAGGGGGAGCAAGAAGATGCTGCACTGAACACAAGCCCTACACAGGGCTCGATCTCACCAACCCAAGACCATGACCTGAGCCAAAATCAAGAGTCAGACACTTAACTGACTGAGCCACCCAGGCGCCCCTATATGAAGATGTTTTAATTGATTTAGTTGGGGCTCATAACTGAAGCAACTAAGCTAAACTTCAGCTACTGAATTAAGGGATCAGCTTTAATAGGCAACAGGTCTTAACTGTGTGCCATGTAGGTGAGTTAAGACCTTTGGAGCATGGCCTAACTTTCTCATATTTGTACAAAAAATGAAGAGTTTATATAATCCAGGAATACTTTTAAGGACTCTCTTCTAATTACTCTGCCTGTGTTCACAGAATGTTTTGCCCATTGGAATTCTGGACCATAGTTACTCCTTGAGTGATTTTTCAAATCATCCATAGTATAAATATATTAGCCACATCAGCTATAATTGTATTGTGTGTGAGAAGTTTTCTGAGTTTTAAAAAATTTTCTTTTTTGCAGTACATTTTATATAGGCAGTTCCATTGGCAAAGTAAATCCCTAGCCATTACATTTGTAGGAATTGTTTCACAAAGATGAAAGGAATGTCCTGATAATGATTTTGAAGTGTCAGTTACAGGTTGGGACCTGGGAAACAACTTAGGATTTTTAGAAATTTTCATTATTTTAGTGCTTCCAGGAAACCAAGGCAAAAAAAGCTGTTTTTCCTGATGCCTTCCACAATGTACTGTATACCCTCAAATTTATTTTTTATTATCTTCTTTGACCATCTGGCACAACCAGTCATTTTTACTTGAAGATAAAATTTCTGTCTTCTTTCTTATTGAAAGTCTTTCTCAGTTTTTAAACAACTTTAAAATTTTGCTCTGACGGATCTGATGTTCTATAGTAAAGAGATTAATGGTAGATGAGTGACTTCCATAGCAACAATAAAACTGCATTAGTCCCTCTGAAAGTTTAGAAGGAGAAAAGGGAAGTGTTGGGGTTTCATGTCACCCTTGGAGCAGCACCAGTGGACACATGTGGATAATTGTCCTTCTGTTTCTTAGCCAGTATGGAACATTGATTCTTTCAATGACTGTTGTGTTTACAGTATCTACAGGTATCCTTATCCATAGGCTCCCAATTTTTAGATAACAGACTTTTTTAGTGATTTTTTTTTAGATTTTATTTATTTATTCATGAAAGACAGACTGAGAGAGAGAGAGAGGCAGAGGGAGAAGCAGGCTTCCCACGGAGCAGGGAGCCCCATGTGGAACTCGATCCCAGGACCCCGGGACCATAACCTGAGCTGAAGGCAGATGCTCAACCAACTGAGCCACCTAGGCACTTTTTAGTGATTTTTTAAACTAGAGAGCCAAACACTCTATTGAGTTTCAGCTTATTTACTTCCAAAGGCTCTGGAAAATATCTAGCCACACGTTGAACATTTTCTAGATTGGCAATTTTACATTTCAATTTCTTTTTTATTATCAAATTTTCTCTTTCAGATTTGATCCCATTTACAAGAGAAGATACATCTCTACTTTAGCTGTGGATGTACTGTAGAATATTTCCTGAAAGCTATTTTTTCATCTTTTGTTTTATTTACAATTTGAACCTTTTCACAATCTTTCCCTTAAAATAATCATCTCTGAATTACCTTATCATAGTAAATTTTTTATTTTTATTGCTCCTTTAAGTCAATTTTTTAAGAGTTCATGTAACGGAGTGTTTTAAATCTTTTATTTCCTATCTTTCCACTTATTAACAGTTTTTCCTATCTGAGAGGCTAAGTGCTAGCTGAACAGATCTGCAGTAGAGGAAATGAAGTATACAACAAAATATGAAATTCTGTAACAAACTTCTGCCTGTATTCTGAAAGTTTAGGAAAATCCTTAATTATGTTCCTTAACTTGGCTCGACAAGAATTCTAATTCAACCTTCTGACCTAGAAATTTTACAATATAATTGTTCTTTCCTGAAGAAAACCTTGAAAAAAGAATAGCTCATTTAGAAGGTCAAGTAAAGCTGACTAAAACAAAAACAAAAATAAAACTGCGAAGTGAACAGTTTTCAAAAGATTAAAAAGTCTTTGAGAGAAACTGTCTTTTGTGTTAGAGGTTTTTTTTGTTTTGTTTTGTTTTGTTTTTGAGGCCTTAGCATATCAGTTGAAGAAACTAATTACTGATCATTTGGAATTTTGGCTCCTATTATTTTTAGAGTTTCTCTTAATGATATTAATTTAGAGATTTGGACGTTTCCTGAGAAAAGTGCAAAAGTTAGAATTGCAGCACTTCTTAAAGGAAATAGACTCCTTCCAGGAAGAAGATGGGACTTTGGCAAAGTAAACCCCTAGCCCACAAGGAAGACTAACCTTTTGGACAGTGCTTTTGGACTTTTGAAAGGTTCTGGGTTCCCTAAGCAGGCAGAGACTGGAAAGGGGCTGTACAGTCGATAACCAGACAACCCCTGATGCTTGAGTACGGACAAAACAAAGTGAGCTTCTTTCGCTAAATAACAAGAAAGAAGGTACCCTCTTGAAGGTCTTGTGGGGGACCCTAGACAATGTTTGGCAAACCCTTTTTTCACACATTGATTGCTGATCTCACAGACCTCCAATCATGAGTCCTCAACACTGGCCTAACTTGAGCTGGAAACTTATCAGGCTTATGTTTCAATCTGTTCCCTTATACATTCAAAAGAAATAAAGCAAACCAGGACAAAACAAAAATACATGAAACAAGACTTTGTCCATACACCTGAGCAGCAGCAAAAACAAGGCATTCAGCAAGAGAAGACACAGGTTAATGGCAAAAACATTTCTCAAATGGCACTCCTCCAAAGCAAAGGTCCAATGATCTTGTACAAAGATGTCCGTCTAATCATTTACCAAAGGGTGTACCTCTAAACCAAGAGTTCTAATTGCTGCGCACAAAGATCTAGGCTAAACAAAGACCTATTTGGTTACAAATCCTGGACTAACAAAATAAGTTTACCAATATGAGCTCAGTGAAGCTAGTAGAGATCAGATTGTCACTGAGACTGACTGACTTGAAAACATATCTCCAGAGTAAAGAGAATTGTGCACCAGATGCCCGTGAGTGCACTGGGAATGTTGGAATCCACGGTTCCCTGGAATGCCGCCAAATGAGGGTCTTCTAAACAATCGTGGTGGAACCTCCAAAAACGTCCAATGAGACCATTACTCAACACCCGAAATAAAAAGGTAAAACCAACTTATGGCTTGTTAGGGTAAGAGATGCCAGTCAGGCACAGTGTCTTCAAGCAGAACTAATGGCCAGTTTTAGGTAAGGTTTAGGGGAAGCATGAGGTTCAGGAATTAGTGGACTCTCAGAGGCATGAGAGAGTTGACATCATCTATAGATGCCTGGTTACACAGGTGAGACGGTTGTTGGTTAGGTACCACTCAGAGGTGTGCTGTGGAGTGAGTCTGTCCCTGACTGGCTGAGATTCAGGAGTGAGAGACTGATGGAGTGGTTGGCTTGTGGAAGTGCATTTACCAAGGTGAGTTATTGTTTCACCGAACAGATTTAAAAGCAGTATGGTGGTCACTTGTTACACGACCAGAATAATCAGTCTTTTCCGACATTTGTGCCTTTTTATTCCCAAATTCAAAAATAAGATAAAAGAAGGGAGAAAAAAATAAGAGAAATACTGGAAGCTACTCATGATATCAAAAATGGTACAGTTTAGCACTGTGTAAGAGGTGCCATCCTTTAAGTTAGATAGTGAAGTCTTTGGTATGAGTGATACTTCTGTGTGTATGGTTGTACTTTTTACGGTTGACCAGTAGAAGAAGGAAAAAGGGGATGACTCTGGAAAATGGGTTCTGATTTCAGTTAGTACATATTTTTACATAATTTCAAATTTTCATTCCCTACTGCCACCAGTGCTTATTGTACACAATATTCTTCTTTATGAAATATATCTGTAAAACATACATGTAAATTTGTTGAGAGGATACCCTGTATTCTGCCTATACATTCCCTTACTTGTTTTTTCTTCTTTATTTCATCATTACAGCAAGATTCTCTTCAGAACACTTCATAACTTCACCTGTTTTTCATGTTCAATATTAATATCAGCAGCCACTTCTAATTTTAATTTATGATACCCTCTTCATTTCCAAGGCAACTGGTTTGTAATGTTATTTGCAACCAGAGAGAACTTCATCATAGAGCTAAACATTAGAGAAGGAAACTTTAAATTTATTTTTGGAAAAGAAGAGGAAGAAAAGACAGTATCAGTATGATTAACAGCTTAATCTCTGGATTTTAGACAGATCTGAGTTTAAGCCCTGGTTCTTCCATTTATGAATTGTGTGACCTGGGGCAAGTTACTCAACTGTGACAAGCTTTGTGTTCTCATCTGTAAAATGGTGATAATAAATAACACCTACTTTATGTGGCTATTGAGAGGATTAAAAGCAGTAAATTATGTAAGGAGCTTAGCCTAGTTCCTGGTACATAGTAGACATCTGACAAATGGGATGTATTATTTTTGTAATTAATAGGAAAACACATGAAGAACCATGCTAAAATAGATAATTTACGTGTTTTTCTTCTCTTGTTTCAATGTTGTTACTGTGTAAATAAAAATTACTTGTAGTGGGTGCCTGGGTGGCTCAGTCGTTAAGCGGCTGCCTTCGGCTCAGGTCATGATCCCAGGGTCCTGGGATCGAGTCCCACATCGGGCTCCCTGCTCGGCAGGAGGCCTGCTTCTCCCTCTCCCACTCCCCCTGCTTGTGTTCCTGCTCTCGCTATCTCTTTCTCTGTCAAATAAATAAATAAAATCTTTAAAAAAAAATGAGTTGTAGTATTTTGAAACTCTTTTCCTAACATTTACAACACCAAACCCTACTTAGATCTTCACAGCCCTTTAAGGTAAGACATATGTTGATAACTATGTTAACATATTGTAGTAAGAAAGAGCTTTACCTGGGTAAGGTAACAAGGGTGAGATTATAAGGCCAAAGAAATGTATGAGTTCATTTAATGTGGCTAAGGTGTCTAGGGAAGATGGTCATTTATCCTCCTAAAGAAGTTTCACTCCAGCCACACTCAGTCCATCCAGTGACATAGTATGTGGAGCCATGGGCTGCTGCAGGAGAAAATAACAGAGTGCCCAATTAGGACAGGGCCTCCCGGTCCTTATGAATGGCTCAAAGATATAGGGACAGAGAGAAGGCTTGCAAAAAGCCAAGTAATGTTTTTGTGACATTGGTGGCTCAATCCATTGCACCCTAGGAAAACGAGAGTTCTGACCAACTCTGGTTGAATAATTATCCATTGAATGAATGTACTACAGTATGTTTCACCATTTCCCTTGTGGAACGTGTAGTTTTCCCCCAAATTTTTTATGTTGTAAATGATGATGCCACAAGCATTTTTGTAGATAGAAGTTTTTTTCTTCCAGTGAAGCACCATGATGCAGTGATTATGAGTCCAAACCTGGGACCTTCAAATCTCAGCTCTGCCATTAGCTAACCATGGGATCTTAAGCAATTTGGGCATTCCTCAGTCTCCTCATCTGTAAAATGGGGAGTAATAAAAGTACCTACTTCATATGCTTTCTGTGAAGACTGAGTTAATTTATATGAAGCACTTAGAAATGTCCTTGGCACCAAATGACATTCTAGATAGTAATTACTGTTAATGGTGAAATTTTGTCTTAGGATGAATCTTTGGTTGTAAAGGCATTTATGTTTTTATGCTCTCAATATTTAATGCTAAGTCACTTTTTAAGAAATAACTGTTATTCCATCAATTTATACCAGCAATAGGAAGGTCTGGGTTGTTACTTTTCTACAGCCTGTTCATAGTTTTATGATATTTCTTATACTTTAAAGTTCATTAAATGTGAGATATTACCTTATTGTTGCTTTTAATGCAAATGTATTTAATTGCCACTGAAGGTATTTTTTTAAGTTTTCTCTTGTTTGAATGCTGTTAGAGTCCTTTTGTTCTTTTAGGAATTTGA
Source organism: Leptonychotes weddellii (assembly GCF_054177405.1). NCBI lineage: Eukaryota > Metazoa > Chordata > Mammalia > Carnivora > Phocidae > Leptonychotes > Leptonychotes weddellii. The sequence continues at coordinate 92,198,768 of NC_138375.1, read as the reverse complement.
CGTTAGGCTTTAGCTTTGACTAAAGACTGATATATTTAACAATTTTTAGCTCACCTGTCATATTTAGCACAAGTAATTCCCTATTTGTTTTCCTTTTTAACTTCCTTTATTAATTTTCATTCTATAGAGACTTAAAATGTTTATATAGTCATATAGATTCATCTTCTTTCTTTTTTTTTTTTCCATTTCTGTTTCCTCTCCTATTTTCCTTATTTTCTTATACTTTGGCTTGTTAATATTTAACTTCCTGGAGTTTTCTCCTAAAAGGTAGAGACTCAGTTAATCACCATGGTATCCCAGCACATGGTGACCAACCTGTAAATATTTGTGGAATGAATGAAGTGAAGGGGCAAGTGAATTGGCCACAGTAGTTCACAGACCACATAAATCTGGGACTACATACTAAGGTCACATTTCCTTCAGTAGCCAAATGACAAAAACCATGAACCATTTCATAGGCTCTAAGGAACCCATTCTTACTTGGGATTTCTCTCCCACAGACCTACTACATGGTCCCCTAAATCAGTCCTTAAGATCATTTATCACCACTGTTAAAGTCCAGAGGGTCCACCAGCTTCTGATGATCAGCTTCTCCAGAATGCCATTTTCCCCAAGCAGTTTCTCTCCCGGGATGGGCACTGATTTCTCCCTTAGTTCACCAAGGGACAGCCAAGACAAGAGTGAAACAGTTAACAAAAATGTACTGTGGATTCAGGGATGCAATAATGACATTCAGTATAGTTTACAAGCACTGCTAGAAGGTATTACTTTTAAAAGTTTTTTATTTTAATTCCAGTGTAGTTAACCTACAGTGTTATATTAGTTTCAGGTGTGCAATACAGTGGTTCAACAATTCTATTCATTACACAGTGCTCACCCTGATAAATGTACTCTTTAATCCTCATCACCTATTTCACCCATCTCCCCCACCTCCCCTCTGGTAACCATGTTTGTTCTCTATAGTTAAGAGCCTGTTTCTTTGTTTGTCTCTCCCTCCTTTTTTGCCCTTTGCTTGTTTTGTTTCTTAAATTCCACCTGAGTGAAATCATATGGGATTTGTCTTTCTCTGACTGACTTATTTCGCTTAGCATACTACTCTCTAGCTCCATCCATGTTGCTGTAAATGGCAAGGTTTCATTCTTTCTTATGGCTCAATAATATTCCTGTGTGTGTGTGTGTACACACACACCTCTTCTTTATCCATTCATCTATCAATGGACACTTGGGCTGTTTCCATAATTCGGCTGTTGTAAATAATGCTGCTATAAACATAAGGGTGCATATATCTCTTTGAATTAGTGTTTTTGTATTTCTGGGTAAATACCCAGTAGTGTAATTATTGCAATGTAAGGTAGCTCTATTTTTAACTTTTTGAGGACCCTCCATACTGTTTTCCCCAGTGGCTGCACCAGTTTACTTTCCCACCAACAGTGCATAAGAGTTTCTCTTTCTCCACATCCTTGCCAACACCTGTTGATTCTGGTGTTGTTGATTTTAGTCATTCTGACAGGTGTGAGGTGATATCTTATAGTTTTGATTTGCATTGCCCTGATGATGAGTGATATTGTGCAACTTTTAGAACACCCAGTGTGGCAGTGGCCAGCTGACCTCCATCCACAGCAGAAAATCTCCAGGCATCGCCACACACTGGAATACTGGCCCCAGGAACCCCTCTGGTGGGAATGGGAGTGTGACTGTGTATGTGTTCATCCGTGTGTGTGTGTGTGTGCGCGCATGCATGTACATGCACACACAGGAGAAAGAGAGAGAGGGACAGAGATATTCAGAAAGAGAGGTCTCCTCTCCAAATCCATGCCCTGCCTCTTGTGGCTGTTGTAAAGATTAAGTTAAACGAATTAACCAACTGGCAGTGGAACACCCACACATTCAGAGTGTAATCTGGCTCCCATGGCTCACACAAGGCAGAAATAAAGGTCAGCAGCCCATTTCCCAGGTTGGAGTTATTCTGTCTTAAATAACACTATGGGAAAGGCACCAGGGTCCAAACCAAGTATTCTTGTACCGAATCCAGTCTCGCTGATTTCCCTTTCACACTTTTTATCTCTAGCATAAAAAGATCAGGCCTACCCAACCCTCTTTGAATGGTCCGGTATGAAAATCTCCCGTAAGCAATTAGTTGAACAAAACACACACACCCACTCTATCTATCTGTCCATCTCTCTCTTCCAAAAAAGGATAAATAGTACTTTGCAAAGACAGTTCAGCCTAAACCCATATTCTAGGGTGCTATAGTGTGAATGTTTGCATCCCCTCCAAATTCACATGTTGAAATCCTAATACCCAACGTGATGGTATGGAGCAGGTGGGGCCTTTGGGAAAGTGCATAAATTAGAAGGCAGAGCCCTCATGAATGGGATTAGAACCTTATTAAAAAAAGGTTCCGGAGATACTCCTAGGCCTTCTCACCATGTAAAGTCTACCAGCAGGAAGAGGGCCCTCATTGGACCCAGCTGGCACCCTGATCTCCGACTTCCAGCCCCCAAAACTGTGAGAAATAAATTTTTGTTGTTTATAAGCTACCCAGTCTGGTATTTTGTTATGGCAACCTGAACAGCCTAAGACAGGGTGTTTTTTCCCCTCTGATTTCAAAAGGACATACACCAGTCAATAAAACCAATTTATGCTTCAAAATCAAACTCGTCAGCTTAGTGGAGACTTCAGTTTCCTCCAAAACCAACAATCAAGTACTTGTTCTACATTTATGTAATTAAAAGGGTCTATTCTAGTGCTTTTCTCAAAACTAAGGAAGTGTTCTCCAAGAATGAATTGATGACTCCATCTCTACAAGAAGAAAACTGGAAGCTTTTGAATAATGCCAGCTTTCAAAAACAGTAAAATCCTGAATGGGCAGCCTCCTGCGGGAGGGATAATGATGAAGTGTGAGGTGAAGGCCTAAGTTGATTTTCCTTCATATTAATACCTGGTATTCTTACTAGCTCTTAAATCATCTCCCATCATTTGGGTAGACTGAGCGTATATATTAAACATTTATATAAACTGGGTTTTCTATTCCTTTTGAATACCCTTTACTGCATTTTTTAACTAATACTATATCATTTCCATTCATTTCCTTTAAAATTCTAGTATGTACCAAATATTGTTCCTCCTTATTGTTCCTTTTTTTTTTCCTTTAGAGTGCTATAGTTGACCATTGAGGGATTAAGGGCACTGACCCCCTGCACAGTTGAAAATCCACTGTAACTCTTGGCTTCCCAAAAATTTAACTACCAGTAGCCTACTGTTGACTGGAAGCCTTACCCATAACATAAACAGTTGATTAACACATATTTTGTATGTTGTATGTATTATAAACTGCACTCTTACAATAAAGTAAGCTAGAGAAAAGAAAATGTTATTAAAAAATCGTAAGAGAGAAAAAACATTTACGGTACTGTACTATATTTATTTTTTCAGTTTTTATTTAAATTCCAGTTAATTAACATAATTAGTATAATATTAGTTTGAGGGGTGCAATATATGTACTATATTTATTTTAAGAAATCCATGTGTAAGTGGATCCCCCCAGTTCAAACCTGTGTTGTTCAAGAGTCAACTGTATTTGATAATTCTGTCCATTCGTTTTGCCAAAACAGTTTTGGAGTCATTTTATTGAGCTCTATATTCTTTAGTTTTTAATGGGAATATGTTAAATTTATATATTAATTTGGGAAATATCATCTCTGCTATCCACAGTCGTGGTGTGTCTCTGCATTCATTGGGTTTTTTAAATTCTTTCATTAAAGTTTTCTTTATAGTTTACTTTATGTGCCTTACACTTTCCACATTAATATCCGTGTATTTTATAATTTACTGACATTGCTAATAAGATCTTTTTAGTTATCTTTTCTAGTTGGCTTTTACTGATATCTAGCAAAGATTTGTGTGTTTATAGACTTATCTTGTATTTGCCCATTTCACTGAATGCTTTTAATATTTCAAATAGTTTTGTGGAGGGTGAGAATGGCTTAATTTGGGTCTTCTATTTCTTCAATTAACATTTCTGTTTCCCCTCCTCTACCCCATCAATATTTAGTTCTCACTTCTTTTGGAGATCCTATAAAAATAATTTTCAGGGGTGTATGGCTGGGTCAGTCAGTGGAGCATGCCACTCTTGATCTCGGAGTCATGAGTTTGAGCCCCACGTTGGGCATAGAGATTACTAAAACATGTATTTATATATATATATACATATATATATATATAACTTTTAGCATTATATTGGAAAATACTGGTGACACAGAGCACCTTTGCTTTTTTCATTTTTTTAAAGGGAAATATTGCTGGATTTGCTCTACCATTTATAAATCAACTCCATTTTAAATTCTTAGTTTTTCCTTTTTTATGTCGAGAAAGAGCATGACTATGTCTCACGTTTAAGGTGTTTAAGACTGGATGTTGAATTTTATCAAATATCACTTGGGGCTTTTATTGCTATGACTTTATGATTTTATTAGTGAAATTATTGATATGTGGCTTGTTTTGATTTCCCTTTGATTGAATCATTCATGAATTCAGAGAGAATTTCTTTGATTCCCCAATCTTGAGTAGCCTTCCATCTCTCTGTCACATTTCTCATTTTATTCTCTTCGTTGGCAGTTACTGCTATCTGGAATTCTCTTGTTTATTTGTTTATATATTTATTGTCTGTCGTCCCCTGTGCATTGGGCCTTCACTGGTATTGTGGCTTTGAAATCCTTACTGGTCAGATCGTCATTGCCATATTAAATTGTCATATACCCTGACCTAGCATCACAGTGCTATCTTGGAGCTGATGAAATCCAAAGCTGCTTCCTAAATCCTGAATTCCTACAGATCTGTTTGCAAGTCATCTCTGTGCGGAAGTGGCCTTTCATTCAGGAGAGAGCCCTGCATGAAACTGATAGTTTTCGGTTTCTGAGCTAAAGTTCTAAGCCACTGTTAAGTGTTGCTGCCACTGTACACAACAAGATCGGGGATTTATATATACTTTTATTCGGAGATTGTACAAATAAGACATCATATGTAAGTTTTTCTTAGCAAAATAAAAACCACTTCTAAGCAAATAATAAGATCAAGGTATCAGCACTAAATAAGAAAGAACACTTGGACTCCAGCCCAGATGTTTTCATTTATTTACCATGTGACCTTGGTCAAGTTATTTATCCTCTTAGATTTCTCCTCTGTAAAATGAACAACTGCATTAGATTTATCAATGCCTTCCAGCTGCAATTGAAAATGAATAATTTATCAGAATTTATAAAATTAATATTAATAAACTTCTCTTTTTATATCTAAGTAGTTAAAATAAACCTTGGTAAACCTTTAGGTACTGTCATCTTACCAGAATATGATGGTAGCTTAGTGGGATTCCCCCTCCCCCCTGAACAACAAATCATTTCTTCAAATTAAATCACATGAATCAAATGATTTAGAGATAGACTTCTGCAGTGGAAAACTCTGAGGTAATCTCCTGGGCCCCACTGCTTATTCTAGAAACTGCTTCCCCCCCCCCCCCGCGTTTCCCCCTCCCACTACAACGCATCTACAGCAGGGCAGTCCTATTGCAACGTGATTCTTCCTTCTGGCCACAGTTAATCACTGGTGGTCCAAGTTGGACACCTCATTCCTTCAGGAACAGTAAGTCTCATCCTCAGGAATTTGGGTCTGGGGGGGCGGGGAAGAAAATGGAGAGTCATTTGAGGCAAAACAACTCAAGGTATATTAGAATCATGGTAAATCATCCAAATGGTAATTGATGGCATCCTGCCTCCTCGCAATCCAAATTCCAGTATTCCATCCATTTTTAACAGAGCAATTATGTATTCCATATATTGGAACATAGTTCTGAGGAAGGAATACAAATTATTTGAGCAGAATTATTACTAACAAGCATAGAAAGAAGGGTTAATGAGGAAATGGGAAAGGTGTTAAGGGATATAAATTAATGGCTTATCCACAACTGTTATTGAAATTTTCCTTTCTTTTGATTTTTCAGATGTCTTATCAGCTTATATGTTCTTCATAATTAAATTCCCTAATGGTTTTTCTTTCTAATTTCTGTGAATACGCATCCCCTCAGAAAAATCCGATTCCAAGTTAGAAAGCTTTCCTTCTGTTTAGTCCTTAGAGACCCTGAGATATGTTTTCCCCCACAGGCAACACAAGTCCTGTGAGATGGAAGCACAGCTTTTATGCCTTAAAATTCATTTATCTGAATGTAAAATCATGATCAGTATAGGCAAAGCAAATCCAAATTACCACCTCCACTTTAGGCCAAGGAGAGAAGAGATAGCCCTCATTTCAGAAATCCTTAAATTTTCCCTGACAGGAGTACTAGGAAAAGCGTATCATACAGAATCATAAATTGGTCTTTTGACAAACTGCCAATCGAGTGACTCTTAAAGGAAGAACAACAGGGAATACCAAGGACAAGACAAAAGTAATGGCTGAGAGATGCAGCTGAAAATTGAACTAAAAATGCAGAGAAGGGCCTGAGTGGAAAGAAGCCAGTCCAGCATATATGTAACTTCAGAGCCCCAAGGGAAAATTTCATAAGGAAATCTTTCATTGCTTTAAAATTTATGAATAAATATAGCAGAGAGTCCCTGTGGTTTGGTGGAATGCTTCAATACTATAACCCCAGAATTTCTGGTACAGAAATTAAAAGTTAGAAAAAGATTTTCCTATTTTCTGTCTCCGGGGATGATTTATTTGAAAACATGTGTATATATATTTAATTTGTAAGTTTTGCTATGACAGTCTATGTTTAAAAACATAAATCTTTCTGGACAGAATATCTTCCTTGTATGAGAGGTGAAGATTCACTTGTAAATTAATTTTGTGAGGAATTTTCATGACATACAAAACATGAAAAATTATAGGGCAGTTTATTTGGATTGATTTAAAGGTATTTTTTGGGGGGGAGGATTGATTTAAAGTTGTCCTCCATGGGCTATAATAAAATCATACCAGAACTCCTAAGATACCAGTGGAATTAAGCCTAATTTTTTTAATATTCAATTCCCAGTTGCTAACCTAATCTACTGACTCAAATTACATACATTGAAATACTTCATTTCTTACTCAAAATTTAAAATGAAACCATGTCCAGTATATTATCTACCATTTACTTTCTTTTATGCTTTTTTTATTATTATGTTGTTAGCCAACATATCATACATCATTAGTTTTTGATGTAGTGTTCAACGATTTATTAGTTGTGTATAACACCCAGTGCTCATCCCCACATGTGCCCTCCTTAATGCCCATCACCCAGTTACCCCATCCCCCCACCCCTGCCTCCCTTCTGTAATCCTCAATTTGTTTCTTGGAGTCCGGAATCTCTCATGGTTTGTCTCCCTCTCTGATTTCTTCCCATTCAGTTTTCTCTCCCTTCCCCCATGATCCTCCGCGCTATTCCTTATGTTCCACCTACCATTTACTTTTTAAAAGCAGGATCAAAATTTCTGGTTTAACCTGTTAGATGTATTTTTTTCTCTCCTCTCTTGTATAAAAAAACCCCTGAAAATGGCAGTAAAGGAAATTTTCTAAAACGTGTAAGTCCACAAGCACAAGGAGAGCTGGAAAGACACTACAGCAGACAAAGAATGTTAACAAATTTGTGAAGATGGAAAGCAGATGAAGAAGTGGAAACTGGCTTGGAGGAACAGAGAAACCTGAAATCTAAGTGCCTAATACCAAACTGAGGCATGCTGATTCTCTCTGTAGAGCCAAGGAAGGGCTCAGGAACTGGTGGTCCTGAAACAGGCAGAGATGCAGAATTTGACTGACAACAGGAGAACCTGTTGAAAAGAACTCGGGAACCCTATCTATGAAGCTAGACCAGGACTCCTGGCTCATCTTAGAAAAATGGGAGGTTTATTCTCCCCAGTAATTGAGCTAGAGAGGCCCCAGACTTGAGGATTCTAGACCCTTTAGAGGGCAGCGATAAGGCACCAAAAGGAAAATAAATCAGAGTTAGGCATGATGACAGATGCAAGCTCGCCCCTCCATCCCTGGAACCCCTTCCAGATCCCGGAACACCCACAGGCATGCTCATTCCTCCCAGTCAAGACATCAGAACACTTGTCAACTTAAAAGTTGTCTCAGTGCCCCATCACACAATGAAGACACCCACTTGTCCATAATTTCTCCAGCACAACAGAGCTTCCAGTCAGCTTTCCAGTGCCTTACTCTTAAATATGCCTGAATGGTGAGCAAAGTCTCACCAGATATTTAAGGAAAGCTCCAAAGTGAAAAGATGAAAGGCAGAGACAAAAATAAAAAGAATTTGGGGTAAGGGGGAGAATGCAAGCAGTAGAAGAAAACTTCATTTTTAAACTTTGATCAATATCCTCCAAGATATAAGACTAACCCTGAAGGTTTCCTCCCATGCTCTCCATAAAAGAGCTGGATTTGAGAACCCTTTAGGTGTCACTCTCACTAAGTTCTGCCACTATTTGCCACTATTTCTGCTTTGTTGGGACTAGGCACTCTGCCCAAGCCATCTTTATCTTTAGTAGAGTATAACACAATTACTCAAAACATTTATCAAAACAGAGACATTCTTACAGAAAAAAAGTTTGCATCCCTCTATTATATGGTTAATAATATTAGAGGAATGAGCATTATTTTCAGTTCGCTTAGCAAAAATCATCACCTGTTCCAAGAAGTACTGAGTGCTTACTTTGGGCTGGGCACTCTGACAGACTACGGACAAGCACAGTCTCTTGTCATGCTCTCCACAGCCTTAGTCGGTGGGTACTGCTATTATTCCCATCATACAGACACAGAAACCAAGGATTCTAAAGATCACTCAACATCTCCAAGATGACAAAGGATTTGAATCTACCTGTGCCCGGCGCTAAAGCTTTGCCTTGAACCTCCATGTTCACTACTTCTCAAAGAAGAAAAAGGAAATCAAAGTTGTATCGTAAGGGTGCAAATAGAAGGGGATGTAATGGTATGCTGGTGCCATATGTCATTTGATAGATGTATTCCTCAGAAGTCTTGCAAGCTGGGGATGCCTGGGTGGCTCAGTTGGTTAAGTGTCTGACTTCAGCTCAGGTCATGATCTCAGGGTTCTGGGATCGAGCCCTGTGTCAGGACTCCACACTCAGTGGCGAGTCTGCTTTTCCCTCTCCCTTTGCCCCTCCCCCCCACACATGTGCGCTCATGCTCTCCCTCTCAAATAAATAAAATATATTTTTTTAAAGTTTTGCAAGTTGAAGATAAAAATAAACCTAAAAATGTTACAGAGGAAGCAGAGCTGTTCTCCTAGACAGGGTCTCACACAGGGTCTTTACCTTGATAGGGTATTGATAGGGTTACCATGGTCCAGGACACTTATAGGAGTCTTCCCAGCAACACTGATACAACATACTGAGCCCTATTTTTGTTTTATAATAGAGAGGTCAGAACTTGGCAGTTTGCTCATTGTGGTGCCCAAACTCCATGTAGTAAACAGCCCCAGTCTATTCAATGAAGTCTGCCTCTTCTATTCTGGTGAACCACTCACTTGACTGAACGTTGTGTTTCTCTGACTTAAGATATGCAAATGCATTCTCCCTCCAACCCTAAAAAAACTGAATTTGATGGAATCTTGCATTCTTTCTTAATGTAGGACCCCACAACTCTTACAAATAGTAAAATCATACCCAGTTTAAATTAGCAAAAGTTGTGGATCCAGTGGAGAGGGAAAGGTTGAAGATACAGGAGAGAGGAGCCTGGAAGGAGATCAAGCAGAGGGGAATGGCCTTTGCTAGAAGAAACCTGGGGTAGGCTTTTTTCACTCAATGTTCTCTGGAAATCCATCCAGGTTGTTGTGTGTTTCTTTTTATTGCTGAGTAGTATTCTGTGGTAACCATTTATCTATTGAAGAACATCTGGGTTGTTTCTAATTTGGGGCTGTTACAAATAAAGCTGCTATAAACCTACAGGTTTTGTGTGAAAATAAGTTTTCACTTTCTGGGATAAATGCTCAAGAGTGCAATTGCTTGATTATATGGTAATCACATGTTTAGTTTCTTAAGAAAGTGCTTAACTATTTTCCAGTGTGGCTATTCCATTTTGTATTCCCAGCAGCAATGTGTGAGTGATTCAGATTTGGGTGGTGTTGCTTTTTCTTTTCTTTTTTCACCAGCCATTCAAATAGGTGGATATCTCATCCTTTGTGGTTTAATTTGCATTTCTCTGATGGCTAATGATGTTGACTAGTTATTATTTTGGGGTTTTTTAAAGATTTTATTTCTTTATTTGAGAGAGAGAGAGCGCGCTCGCAATCTTTGTGTCTTTCTTTTTTCTCAGTCTTGTTAGAGGTTTATCAACTTTACTGAGTTTTTTTTCCCAAGAAGCTTTTTGTTTCATTGATTTTTCTCTGTTGTTTTCTGTCTCCAAATTCAGTGATTTCTGCTCTTATCTTTATTATTTCCATTTATTTTCAGCATGCTCTTACATTATATTTGAAGTGAGTCTCTTGTAGACAACAGACACTTGGCTCAAATTTTGATCCACTCTGCCAATCAAAATACAATGATGTTTATACACCATTTATGTTTAATGTAATTATTGATATGTAAGGGCTTTGAGTCTGTCATTTTACTTTCCGTTTTCTGTCTGTTCTGTTTTTAATTTTTCTTTTTCTGCCTTTCTCTGGGTTACTTGCACATTTTTTGAATTCCATATTGAGTTACCTAAAATGTTCTTGAGTGTATCTCTATATAATTTTTTGACTGGTTGCTCTAGTTATTACATTATATATATAGTTATAATTATATATTGTATGTGTTATATATATGTGTTCTATATAATAAATATTATGAATGTATAAGTTATCCCAGTATACTGTAGTGTAATTTTACCAGTTCAAGTAAACTGTGGAACCCTTATCTCCTTTTATATCTCTTTACCTTCTCTATTTAATATTATAATTATATTAAATATTTCCTCTTCGTACATTTAGAATCACATTAGACAATGTTATAATTTTTGCTTCAACTGTCAGACATAATTTAGAACACTCAAGGGGAAAAGGAAGGGGCACCTGGGTGGTTCAGTCAGTTAAGCATCCAGCTCTTGATTTCCCCTCGGGTCATGATCTCAGGTCTGTGAGATTGAGTCCCACATCCAGCCCCACATCCAGCCCCACATCCAGCCCCACATCCAGCCCCGCATGGAGCTCGGTGCTCAGCGGGGAGTCTGCTTCTCTCCCTCTCCCTCAGCCCCTTCCCCCAATCACGTGCTCTTTCTTTCTAAAATAAAAATAAGTCTTTTAAAAAAAAGAGAAGGGAAACCTATTATATTTACCCATATTTTTGCCTAACTTAAGCTTTCTTCCTTCTCAGTGTTCTTACATTCTTTATTTTATAATTTCATTTCTGTTTAGAGACCTTCCTTTAGCCATTCTTTTCTGAAAAGTCTGCTAGTTACAAAAATCTTTTAGTTTTCCTTTTCTGAAAATGTTATGATTTCCCTTTCACGCCTAAAGGATATTTTTGCCAGATATAGGATTCTGGGTTGATAGTTCCTTCCTTTCAACACTTGAAAAATGTAGTGTTATTTCCTTTTGGACTCCATGGTTTCTTTTTTTTTTTACACAGATTTTATTTATTTATTTGAGAGTGTGTGCATGAGCAGGGGGGAGGGGCAGAGGGAGAGGGAGAAGCAAACTCCCCAGTGAGCATGGAGCCAATGCGGGGCTCAATCCCAGGACCTTGAGATCAAGACCTGAGCCAAAGGCAGACACTTAACCAACTGAGCCACCCAGGAACCTCCCACCCCCATCCCCCATTCCATGATTTCTGATGTGAAATCATTGTCATTCAAATTGCTTTTCCCTTATAGGTAAAATGTCATTTCTTGCTCCTTGTCTTCAAGGTTTTTTCCTTTGTTTTTAGTTTTCAGAAGTTGAACAGTGGGTCTTGCCATGGATTTCTTTAGGTTAATCCTATTTCATTTGTTTATTTTTTAAAATAAGTTGTATTGAGATATAATTTATATATTATAAAATTTGCCCTTTTAAAATGTACCATAAAGTGGTTTTTAGTATATTCACAGGCTTGAACAACCTCCATTATCTAATTTTAAACTCCTTTCATCACCCCCAAAAGAAACCCTATATCTATTGGTAGTCATTCTCTATTTTCTCTCTTCTAATCCTTGGAAACCATGAATCTACGTTTTGTCTCTGGAGATTTGCCTATTCTAGATATATAGAGAGATATATATGGTCTTTTGTAACTGAATCTTTTCACTAGGCATGTTTTCAAGGTATCACGTATTAGTACTTTGTTCCTTTTTTAGTACCAATTAATATTCCATATATGGATATAATATATTTTGTTTATCCATTCATCAGTTGATGGACATTTGAGTTGTTTCCACTTTATGGCTCCTATAAATAACGCTACTGTGAACATGTGTGCACAAGTTTTGTGTAGACATATGTTTTCATTTCCATGAGGAGTGGAATTGCTGGATGATATGGTAACTCTATGTTTAATTGTTTGAAGAAATGCCAAACTGTTTTCCAAAGCAGCTGCAGCATTTACATCCCCACCAGCAAGTATGAGAGTTCCAATTTCTCCACATTTTTGCCAATACTTGGTATTACCTGTCCTTCTTATTGTAGCTGGGTATGAAGTGGTATCTCATTATTTTGATCTGCACTTCCCTAAAAGCTAATTATGTTGCGTATCTTTTCCTATACTTATCAGCCATTTGTATATCTTCTTTGGAGAAATACAGATTCTTTGCCCATTTTTTAAATTTGGTTATTCATCTTTTTTTATTATTGAGATGTAAGAATTCTTTATTCCAGACACAAGTCTCTTATCTGATAGATTATTTGCAAATATTTTTTCTTATTCTGTGGATAACCTTTTTACTTCCTTTCTTGCTGGTATCCTTTGAAGCACAAATGTTTTAAATTTTGATGAAGTCCAATTCATCTAGTTTTTTCCTTTGTTGACTGTGCTTTTGGTATCGTATCTAACAAGTCTTTAGTTTTCCTAACTGAAGGTCAAAAATATTTACTTTCATGTTTTCTTCTAAGAATTTTATAGTTTTAGCTCTTACATTTAGTTCTATGGTCCATTTTGAGTTAATTTTTGTATATTATATGAGGTAGAGATCCAACTTTATCCATTTGCATGTGGATACTCGGTTGTCTCAGGACTATCTGTTGAAAACTGTCTTTCTCCATTTTATTGTTTTGGCACCTTTGCTGGAACTCTGTTCAACTTCTTAAGTCTGTAGGTGTATGTCTTTTGTCAAATTTCTCAAGTTTTCAGCTATTATTTCTTTATTTTTTAGTGTCACTCTCTTTCTTTTCTCCTTCCAGGACTCAGGACATGAACGTTAGACCTTTTGTTAATTCCATGAAACTCTATTCATTTATTTTTTCAATTTATTTTCTCTCCATTGTTAAATTGGGCAATTTCTATTGCTCTATCTATATTTTCACTGATTCTCTGTCTTCTCCACTGTGTTGCTGAACCCATCCACTTTGTTTTTTATTTTGATTATTGTATGTTTTAGTTCTAAAATTTGATTCAGCCATTCTTCACCTCTTCTATTTCTTTGCTGAGACTATTTTTTCCCTGTTTCAAGTGTTTTTGTAGTTGCTCGTTGAAGTGTTTTATTTCTGCTTTAAAATCTTTGTCATATAGTTCTAACATCTCTGTTGTCTTGGTTTTGTCATCTATTAGTTGTTGGGTTTTTGTTTTTCTTTCTTTTTTTTTTTTGTACAGTTTGAGATGTTTCTGGCTCTTGATAAGATGAGCAATTTTCAACTGAAACCTAAACATTTGGGGGTATCATGTTATAAGACTTTGGATTTTATTTAAATATTGTTTTAGCTGGCTTTTTCTGACAAAGCATTGTTAGAGGAAGTGGGGGTGGGGAGCAGCTACCACCTCATTACTGCCAGGTTAGAGAGTAGTCTAAGTTCCTCACTGGGCCTCTGTCATTGACACCCAAGATGAAAGTCACTCTCTCTCTCTCTCTCTCATTACTGGCCAGTGGGGATGAAAGTCTTGGCTGCCTACTTAACTCTGACACCATAGGATGGGAGATGGGGCTGGGGCCCCTTGTTACAGTCTGGTGAAGGAGGAAGTCTAGGCTTTCCACTAGGCCTTTGCTGACTTGAGTGGGGGCTGGGGAGGAGTGGTCATGATTTTTTGCTGTAGTTTGCTTTTTTTTAGTTTTATCTGTTATTGTCTAAGTGGTTTTCTTTGTTTGCTTGGTTGGTTGTTTTTTGTTTTTGTATTTTTTTCTAATCTGTTATACTGCCTCTTTTCTGGTTCTTCAGCTAAAGAGAGCAGTATTTTGTTGGGGATTTTTTGTCTGAACCACTGGCATTTTCACGTTGCCAGCACCTTCCATTTCAAGTCTGGGATAGATGAGGCAAAACCAAAACAGAACAAACAAACAAACAAAATCCCCCAGGGAACTAACCATAGTGCTGACCTTGGGTCTTGAGGCCCTTGCTGGTCTGTCTTCTCTCCATCTTTCAGAGTCTTCTTATGTTTGTTTTATACGTAATGTTTAGGGGCTTGTAATTGTACTTACTGGGAGGAATAGGGAAAAGTAGGTCTACTCCATCTTCCCAGAAGTAGAAGTCTAAGTGGACCTTTTTATAAATAGAATCATATTTTAATCACGGAGAGACATTCATAGTTAAAGAAACTTTGAAGTTAATCCTTTCCCAGATAATAATAACTCTCTAATTTATCTTTTTTGTACATTCAAACAGTATAGTGGGTTTGCTTTAAATGAAAAATGTCTATAGATTATTTACACATTTCTAAATATTGACTATAACTGTTCTCTTTCAGAATTTGAATAAATTCTTCTAAATAATTACTTTAAAAAAATTTTTTTTTCTTAATGCCAATCTGAAGATGTTGCAATGGAAGGCAATTCCTTAAACTGTATACTATTAAAGGTTAAAATGAGAATTCCCACATCATTCCCAAAGTATACGGTGAGAATATTTCTCAGAAGTATTTATTCTCTTTTAGGGGTGCCTGGGTGGCTCAGTCATTAAGCGTCTGCCTTCGACTCAGGTCATGATCCCAGGGTCCTGGGATCGAGCCCCACATCAGGCTCCCTGCTCAGCAGGAAGCCTGCTTCTCCCTCTCCCACCCCGCCCTACTTGTGTTCCCTCTCTCACTGTCTCTCTCTCTCTCTCTCTCTCTCTGTCAAAATAAATAAATAAAATCTTTAAAAATAAATATTTTTTTTAAAAAAGAGGTATTCTCTTTTAGAAGATTGTCTATCTAAAAGATTATTTCGCATCTTTTACTGTGTTTCTATATATTCACGAACAATTGCCTATTAAAGATATTTAACAATTTTTAGATTTCCAAACCTATAATTTTTTTTCAATCACCATTCCTCCTTCTCAAACATTTGTTCTTTTATATATATTAATACCTAGTAATACTATCTTTTATTGCCCTCTAACTATCTGCCAGGCACTCTGCTAATGAGCTCTTAATATACTTTATCTTATTTAATCCCATTTAAGACAAGTGAAGCTCAGAAAGGCTGAACTGGAATCATCTGCATACAGTCCCTCTGCCTCCCAGCTTCATGCTTATTTTGACAATGCTACATCTGACAGAGTAAGCATCTTTTTCTTCCAAAGGGAAAGCTTATAGGTATGTTTCTCCCTTAATGCTATTTTGTAATTTCTACCATTCTTTGATTTTTTTCAGCTAAGAAAAGAATTAATAAAGAAATTTTAAATATAGGTATCTGTAGTAGGTTTGGGGGTTAAAAATCTAAGTTATTTACCACTTTTAAGTATATGTCATTAAAAAATACTGACAAAGTTTTACTACAGGAGTTCTGCTGTTTTGTATTTAGGTATAAAGAGAAAACATTACTGAATAGCTGCTATTTCATGTGCAAAGTGTGCAAAGGGTAAACAAATAACAGAAAAAGTAAAATAAAATAAGCCACGTTAATAAATCCTTGTTAATGGTAAGAAGATCTACTGTTTTTTTTTTTTTTAAAGATTTATTTATTTATTTATTTGACAGAGAGAGAGACACAGCGAGAGAGGGAACACAAGCATGGGGAGTGGGAGAGGGAGAAGCAGGTTTCCCGCCGAGCAGGGAGCCCGATGCGGGGCTCGATCCCAGGACCCTGGGATCATGACCTGAGCCGAAGGCAGACGCTTAACCGACTGAGCCACCCAGGCGCCCCAAGAAGATCTACTGTTTAAAACATGTATTTTTAATTTAACCTAGAAGGTAGAGACAAAAATGCTGTATGTATAAGCAGCTCTTCATTCAATGCAGAACTATTTCATACTAAATTTTTAATTCATTTTCATTTAAATTTCATAGACGTATGAATATTAATTTGCTCAGTCTCAGTTTCACATGTGATAATCAATATTTTTTCTTTCAAAAGATTTTGGTCAATAAATCCTCTTACATCAAATAATACTTCACTTTTTAAAATTAATTTCAATTATTACATATAATAATCCAAAGTATTATTCAGGTGAATTCCTGACTAATTGCTTTGTCAGTAGTTCTTTCCATCCATCATTATTTGCTCAACCTTTACATTTAGAAAGTATTCCTATTATTTTGCTTTAGCAAAGTAAAATGCAGATGCCACACATCCCCTGATTGGTATGGCTCAAGGCTCCCTTGATGTCCCAGAAAAGTCCCACAATGGGACTTTTCAAATGTAGAAATAAGCCCTTTTTGTTATTTGGATAAATATACATATTTTGGATAAATGTTCTTGCAGATACACTAAACTACCATTTCAGAAGGTTTACATTAAGTTTTTTTTCTTGCAATCTGTCCCTCTTTGGAGACCTCCTTTTGCTGCATGCTCCAGTATCCAAGTGCTATCGAATTAACATTAGGAAATGGTGGGTTCATAATTACGAGCATTTCAGTTATTTAAAATACTTTTTCTTACTATGTTCCTTTTCCTAATGATAAAGATAGTCCTTCTGTACTCAACATTTAAGTGAAATAAACTGTTTTGTAAAATGACTTGTTGCAAATGAAAATTATTAGCAAGTTTGTAAACAAATAAGCTACATCAATATAAATTTTTAAAACTTTCTAGTATCGGTACTATACTTTTATCTAGAATATGCCTGGAAGGCAACAACTGCTACACATTTTCAAAACATAATATATATACAGCACTTGCAAGTAGGATAGTCGAAACTGCCGGCATTTTTTTTTTCTTTTTTCTTTTTTTTTTTTAAAGATTTTATTTATTCATTTGACAGAGACAGAGATAGCGAGAGCAGGAACACAAGCAGCGGGAGTGGGAGAGGGAGAAGCAGGCTTCCCGCTGAGCAGGGGGCCCGATGTGGGACTCGATCCCAGGACTCTGGGACCATGACCTGAGCTGAAGGCAGGCGCTTAACGACTGAGCCACCCAGGCGCCCGAAACTGCCGGCATTTTACACACGTCGATCTTATGAGGAAGAGTATTATCAGCGGCATCATCACCATAGGATACAATGATTATCCAGCTATGCAAATTAAAAATATTCATATATAGTAAATTTATATATAAGAATAATGTGGGGAAAGGAATTGTTATTTATCAATTCATTACCATTATTATAACTGAGTATAAAAATATCTACCTCTCCCATTTTGAATTATGTTCTGTTTAGAAAACAGAAGACATTTTCCTTTCTCGTGACGGCTGCTTACGGAGAGGAGGGCTTGTTATTTCTAAGAGCAAGAAACTAGTTTTATTTGAATACGCACTCGGACATGTAAAACTTAATTTTATAAATCTTTCAATTTTACCAAACACAGCAGTTGATACGCCAGGTGCAGTATACCTCAAAAGTCAATCACGCAACATTAGCAGGCAGCCTTCTGCCCATATCCACCTACTGAAGCCGTTTGTTTTTCTACCAGCGACGTTGGACCTGTACTATTGGGGGATATGCGGCATGTTCCGTGTTAAAATAGGCTCCCGGGGCAGGGCTGTCTCTTGGGAGATTACCCCGGGCTCCGGAAGTTCGCTGGTGTAGGGTGGCCCTGCTAGGAGGCCCTGGACAGCCCCCAAACATGCACCCACGCAGGGCCATTTTGGTCGAGGCCTCACGGCGCAGAGCAGCGGACTGCAGCGCGACTTGAGCAACCGCTGCCGCGCGCCGCCGGACGCAGGTCCGAAGGCCTGGCAGGCCGGGGCCCCGGTTTTCCCAGCCGCGCCGCCGTTGCCTAGGCGACCGCCGCCGAACGTTCCCGAGGCGGGCCCCGCCCCCCGGCCAATCGGACCCGCGCTCGCCGGAGCCCAGATTCTCTTTGTTCCGCAGCCATTTCAGGCCCCGGACGGGAGGCAGCGCCGCTACGGCTGAGGGCCCGAGCGCCGGAGGCCTCTGGGATGGTGTGGGACCGGGTAGGTGGCGTGAGGGTGCGCGGCCCCAGCCTGGAGGGCGGGAGCGGAGGCCAGCTGTTCCGAAGCTGCCTGACGGGCCGCGGGGAGAGGCGCCCGACCGGCCACCCTCCCGGCCGTTTGGAGCCCGGCGGCGGCGGCGGCGCGGTTCTAAGCCCAACAGCTGCCGGCCAGGGCGTCCCGCGGGACACGGGCAGGGGTCGGGCAGCGCTCCTCAGGTGTCGGAGGTCAGGGCCTGGGGCCCGGTAGGGGCGGCGCGAAGGGGAGAGCCCTCTCGCCGGGGAGCTTTTTGTTACACGCGGCGTTTGAGGGCCCTGGTGTCGCGGTCGCTGCCCCAGGACGGCTGCTTCCCGCCGGTTCTGGGCGCTTTGGGACACTGCGGGGCGCTGCCCCGGATGGCCCGTCTTTGTCCCCCCGCCCGGCCCTCTCGGCCCTGGGGTGTCCGGGGCCCGCACACCTTCGCCTCCACACTCAGCTGGTTGATCGCTTTCTCTGGGCTGTTCTTGCCGCTTGGGACCTCTTGGCCTCACGACATATTTACATGATTTTAATGTTTGTACGAGCTTTGCATGGGTTTGGTTTTTGCACTTCCACCCTTTTGTACTCCCATGCGAACACGCAACAGGGAACAGCTGCTGAGGAGCAGACCGGCTACCACAGTTAAAAAGAAACGGCTTTCTTCCTTTTTAAAAATGATCGCCTGTTTGTTTACACTGTAAAAACCAACTGGATGTTGCAAGGATTGCTTACAGTTTAAGTCCGTTATCTTAATCACTAATCAGTTTGGTTCATCAACAGATGTAGAAATTTAAACTTGGCGGCTGTCCACAAATTGATTTTGACAGTTGTATTAAGAAGCTTAATAACAGTCCTGCCTTGAAACAGTGATGACTTCAACGATGAGTTTATAAATAGTACTTTATTTTTCAGCCTAAAGAAAAGATTTTTTTTTTTTTATAAAGTTGTATCGTCTAATAGCTATTTGGAAATGTGAGGTTGTAAAATGGCTATTGTGACCCACTCATTTTTAGGATAACAAACGTTCCTTTTGGATTTTAAGTTTCCCTGTTACATCAGAGCTTTCATGTTAGAATGGCAAAGAAGTTATACTTAATGAAGCAGGGGAGCATTCCGTTTTTGGGGGGAAACAGTTTTGTTTTCTTTTACCCTGCTCTGCACACCATTCTTAGAGAATGGCTCCACCAAGTTGAAAAGTTGTAGCCGCAAAAGGGGAATATTAGTTTGAAGGTGCAGATTTCTTTTTTACTCCCCCGCATATGTAGTCATAAATGCGTAAGAGTTTAGCAATCCGGTTTTTACTTCACCTCATTTAATGTGAACCTAGTGAACTATTGGTGCTCCATTTTCTTTTTCCTAAAAGGGGCCCCCACCTTGATCAGCCTTGATGTAGTTACATTTTTTCCCTAGGTATTCAGGGAATTATTAAATTCCTCCTGCTGAAATATCTATAAAAATCTTTTGGGACGCCTGGGTGGCTCAGTCGTTGGGCGCCTGCCTTCGGCTCAGGGTCCTGGGATCGAGCCCCGCATCGGGCTCCCTGCTCAGCAGGAAACCTGCTTCTCCCTCTCCCACTCCCCCTGCTTGTGTTCCCTTTCTAGTTGTCTCTTTCTCTGTCAAATAAATAAAATCTTTAAAAAAAAAAAATCTTTTAATCAAGCTTGTTACCATTATATACTATGAGCAGGATAAGATTTTGGTAAAAATATATATGATTCTGGCTGTAAATATTTCCATTATCAACACTTGATATTGTATTCATTGTTTTTATGACTAGTTTTTCTTTTTTATATAATGTTAAAGCCTTCACATGAACTCAGTTTTTCTAAATACTGTAAATGAACTGCATTGAAATGTAAATGTACTATCTTTAGAAGAATTGCTTGCTTTTATCCATGTTGGATTCTGCAAATACTGTTTTTAAGAAAAGAAATTTGGTTAATAAAGGAAGGCAAAACAAGTGACATATGTCATGAAATAGATTTATCAAGTGTAAACTGCAGAGAGGAGCAGAGCAATTAAGTGGGAATTGTTTTTATTGCCCAGGGTATAAGTTGTGAATATTTCTTCTTGGGATTGATACTTGAGTATATATATTGGTGCCAAAAAGGTCTTGTTCCAAAAAACCAATTTGGTTTACCAGCAAAAGAGTGAGAAAGCTGAAAGAACCAAAGTGATTGATTAACTGATGATTGTTTTCAAAAACAATAGAGAATAATGCCATCTTCAAAAATAGGGATCAGGGACAAAAAATTCCCCAAATGTTGGGAGTCTTTCTTAGTTGGTCCCATTCAACCAGGGCCATGGTAGATATCCAGTGAGAGTTGGGAGGTGAGGGGTGTCTCCTGGATCACAGGGCAGATGAACTTTATGATGGAAGATGGACGTCTGTAAGGGTGGTAACTAGATTTGTAGTTATATGGATGGGTGTTAGTGTGGGAGAGAGTTCCTAGAAGCCATGTTTGTTACCTCTGGACCTCCTTACTAGAATTCTTTGAAGTACTGAAAGTAGGTGTAATAACTAAGAATGGTTAAATGAGTCTTCGTGGTTAAATGAGATAATGGGACAGGAAATAGGGATGCAGATTTGTCTTGGAATTTTCTGGAGTATATAGAACCCATAGAGGAATGGTGGCTATGTCTTATTCCAAAATGGCACCTAATGGCAGAGCAATTATTTGATTTCAGAACTGAAGGAAAGCCTAACGCTAAAAGAAAGCTGGTAACTGAAAGACCACACGATTTGAGGAGAACCTTTTTTTTTTTTTTTAAAGATTTTATTTATTTATTTGAGAGAGAGAATGAGATAGAGAGCATGAGAGGGGGGAGGGTCAGAGAGAGAGGCAGACTCCCTGCTGAGTAGGGAGCCCAACGTGGGACTTGATCCCGGGACTCCAGGATCATGACCTGAGCTGAAGGCAGTCACTTAACCAACTGAGCCACCCAGGTGCCCAAGGAGAACCTTTTTAATGGTTAAAATTTAAAAGCAAAGCAAATCTTCGACTGTTGCAGTTAGGAACAGAAGCTCTAGGGCCAGACTTCAAATCGTGGTACCTTCTGAAATTATGTGTGAATTTGGACAAATTACTTAATCTCACTGTGTCTCAGATTTTCTCATCTCATAATTCTGTGAGGATTTAATGAGTTAATAAAGTATGCTCTTAGAACTGGGCCTGCTGTGTCTACGGCCATACCACCCTGAACGCGCCCGATCTCGTTTGATCTCCGAAGCTAAGCAGGGTGGGGCCTGGTTAGTACTTGGATGGGAGAACTGGGCCTGATGTAGTAAACACTCCATAAATAATATCTGCTATTATCATCATCATGATCATTAATATCTTAGAAAACAACTCATAAAATTATAATCACTAATATCTAAACTATGAGATAACTACTGTAAACCCGCTGATACATTTCCTTCCAGTATTTTTTCTCAGTTTATTTGATTTGTACATAGTTGAGACTTTACTATATGAATAACTTTGCATTCTGCTTTTTTCACTTAGCATCATAAGCAGTTTCTCATGCTATTATTTTGTCAGCATCTTTTAAAATGACCACATAATGTGACTTTCTCATAATTAAACATTTTCCTATTAGACAGTTGGCAAGTTTCTGATTTTTTTTTTTTTTGTAGTTCTAAGAAACACTACACTGAGCATCCTTTGTACATGAAAAAACTTCTGTGTTTTAGATTATTTCATTAAGATAGATTCTCCAAAGTGAAAATATTGGGTTGGAGTATATGAACATCAAAAGCTCATGGTCCGTATTCCCATATTGCTTTTAATTAAGGGAATTTAATAATGGGCTTAAAATAAATTGAGGAGCACAGCATTTATTGCCCTTGTTATTGCTTGAGATGGGAAAGAAGAGGGAGTGAATTAACATTTTTTCCATGTAATATACAAGGCATTATTTGTAGGCATTTATCATGTTACTTTTACATTCATTTTGCTCCTTATAGCCCTGTATTATGCATGGGAGTTACCTATAGATAGGCAAGTACTTTGTCCATGGACTCATAGAGTGTTCAAGGTGAATCTGAATCTAGATCTGCCTGATAGCAAAGCTTATGTCCTTTATTTGTAAAATTTCATATAATATACGTATTAGGAATCTTATAATGAATACGTATACATTGAATGAATACAGAACCTTGTAATGAATCTTATAACTTAGTATAGTGGAGCTACTAACTGTAGATCATAGACCACATTATGAAGATAGTAAAACTTGACCTGGAAGTAATGAATGTGTAAATTACAAAGTTAAACCAGACAGGACTTAAATATCTGCATATATTTTACAAAAGGAAAAAATATCCTTACCTGAATGAGATGTAATTGGTAATGAATATATAAAGCTGGTTTCTAAAATGATTTGTGGTGAAACACTCTTAGTAACGACCTCAACACAAATAGGGTAGGAAAAAAACAAATCTATCAAATTTGGGGTGTCTATATAAGAAGTGACAATGGCCTATTAAGTAACCAAATTGAAAAATACATTTAGTAAAACCCCTGCCAAAGTTAACTAAGGTCTTAATAGAGAAATACTAAAAAAAAAAAAAAAATTAGAGATATTCCAGTTAAGGAGAAGACTACCCACAAGCTGTTGGAAATTAATTATATACTGAAAACTAAAGGAAAAAAAATTTAATTGGATTTTACAGTTGACTTTGAAGCACTTGAAGCCATTAGTAAAATAATATTCAACAGAGCCCCTTAATCCTCAGGTGCAGAAGTGGCTGCCATAGATAAAAAGGGACATCTCAGAAAGACCAAGATTTCATTGCTTTTGCCTTTACTAAGGAAGGAATCAAAGCAGAGAAATACTTTATGAAATCGTGACTATTCTAAATAGATGCAAATGAATGATTAGGAATAGGTAGGTGGTATCCAACAAAACCATAAAGAAATAGTCATAAAATTAATAATATGCTGCCATTAAAAATAATGTTTTTGAAAAATACTTAATGAAGTAAAAATAAAAATAGCATAGGAAAGCAGGAAAATTATGGCAAATTTTGATGGATTTATTTTGTGTGCCATTTATTCATTTGCTAAACATTTATTAATGCTGGGATTGTCCTTTTTCATTAAGAGATTGACATACTACTGAGGAGAGAGTAGTAAATGAAAAAGTACAACAAAGTGTAGTTACAGCTTTTATGATATAAATCTGTGGAGGCATCCAGCGAGGTTAGTAGTAGCTTCCAAGCAGAGAGTGGGAGAAATGGCTCTGGCATTTCAGGGGAATAGGAGCAGCACTTCAGAGAGTATGTCAGCAAAGATACGGACCTACTGTGTTCTTGAATCTCCCAGTAGTTCAGGGGCCCTAAACGGTACAGAGCAGGAGTCCACAAACTTTTTGTGTAGAGGACTAAATACTAGATATTTTCTGCTTTGTGAGTCATACCATCTCAAATGTGGTACAAAAACAGTCAGGGACAGTATGGAAACTAAAGGGTTTGACCAATTTGACTGGTGGGTCTTAATTATCTCTAGTTTATAGTAGAGGGATTTGAGGAAGAGATAACTTACTGGGCCTAGCATGAGCCATTGGAAGATTTGAAACAAGAAATTTACAACATTGATTTGCGTTAAGAGTGGAATAAAATAGAAAAACGGTTTCTTTCTAAGCACTATAAACCATTAGGAAAAGACAACTCAATTTCTTAAATGGCCAAATTCACAGAAGAGGAAATACAGCCAGCCAACATGAGATAATGCTCTGCCCCACCAGTAGGGAAGTGCAAAGTAAAACGGTGAAATTTTTTTTCCCATCATACTGGCAAAAGTGAAAAAGTTTTGCTAGGATGTATTGGCAAGGTTGTACCAAAACTTATACATTAAATAAATCAGTAAGCCATTTTAATTTTAGAGCAAAAACATTTTGACTCAGCAATTTCCATTTCTTAGAGAAGCATGTGGGTGTATCAGGAGTCATCTGTGTTCAAGGATCTGTCAGGAGCCACAGAACCTCCAGATTTCCAGGTCACCTTTCATCGCCTACACTCCAGTTCATAAAATGATCTATATTTGTCTTTTAAAAACAAACAAACAAACAAAAAACAGGGGCGCCCTGGTGGCTCAGTCTGTTAAGTGTCTGACTCTTGATTTCGACTCAGGTCATGATCTCAGGTTCCTGGGATCGAGCCCCATTTCCGGCTCCGCTCTCAGCAGTGAGTCTGCCTGCTTCTTCCCCCACCCCTTCTCATTCTCTCAAGTAAATAAATCTTACCACAAACAACCAAAACCCTTCTAACTCTTCATACCCTTCTACTGTGCCCACTGCAAAGTTCGACCCCAACCTATTTTTTTTTTTTTAAGATTTTATTTATTTGACAGAGAGAGACACAGTGAGAGAGGGAACACAAGCAGGGGGAGTGGGAGAGTGAGAAGCAGGCTTCCCGCCGAGCAGGGAGCCCGACGTGGGGCTCGATCCCAGGACCCTGGGATCATGACCTGAGCCGAAGGCAGACGCCCAACGACTGAGTCACCCAGGCGCCCCGACCTCAACCTATTCTTAAACACTCCCTTCACTTTCTTGCTCTTATGGAAACCTGACTTTTGCACTGTGTAGCTGTGGCTATTGTTTGTGTTTTTGTTTTTTTTTCCTGTAGCTCTCCTTATCACTATTCCTAGAGGTGAGAAAGGTGTCTGCTATGCATCTCCTGGCAGCTTTCGGACTATTCTCCCTCCCCTCTCCCTAAAGATCCTCAGATTATGTAATCCACTACCCCTTAAGATTGTTACCAACTATGGATAACATAATTGATATCAGTGACTTCCAGGTCATTCCTCTTCGTTCTTCAGTTATTTTAGCTCCAGCCTCATTGCCTCTCTTCAGTACTACCTCAGTCTTTATAAAGAAATTGAAAAGAATATACATAATTAATCTTTCCAGTACCCTGGCCTCTCATTCCTAGACCTTTCCTCCAGTGTATGTCCACCCTGTCTCAGTCTCTCACTCCCACAGTGACACCCCCTTGCCTTGTCAGTAACTGCAGTCCTTCTGTAGTTACAGTTTTAGGTGTTCTACCGTGACCCCACTTTCTATTTTGTAGTTCACTCCTAGTTAGTATCTCAGCCCCAACCATCTTTTGACCCCAATGGAATCTCCAATGCATTGATCCTATTATTGTTTCCCTGCCACTCATCTTCTTGATATTTTCAGTCCCTTTCTTAACTCAGCTGAAATTTCATGGTTAATCATTTTAATCACTCCTTTGAATCCACTTTCTTGCCCTTTGCTTGTTTGGTAGAAACATAGCCCTAGTTAAAACCAATTCTCTGCTTTGTACCTGCTTTTGTGTAACTTAGTATAGCTGGAAGAAAACACACAACCTGACCACATTCCTCAAGGGGCCTTTAATGCTGCCTATTGTTTTACTATAGTTTCTTAATCTGTTCACTTTCCCATTCCTGCATGGCTATTTCATATCTTCTCTTCTTCAATCCTCTAGTATCTCTTTTCCCATCCTCACTTTTAGCTCATGACCTTGCTTCCTACTTTGCTAAGAAAATAGAAGCAATCAGAGAACTTCCACAGACTCCCAGCATCCTGTGGATCTCCCAGCATCTGCGTCAATACGTGCTATCTTCCTGCTCGTTACTTAGGTTAACTGTTCATGTTTTGTGTCTGCTTTTGTACTAGATCCCATCCTCTCTCATGTGCTCAAGGACACTGATTCAGCTTCTCTTCTTCCACATCATCTTTTTTCTTTATTGAATTACTTCTATCAGCAAACAGACATGCTGTTATTTCTCCCATTATTTAAAAAGCAAAAAGCCAAAAAAAAAAACTTGATTCACTTTTCACCACCTGTTTCCCCATTTTTCAGATTTCCTTTTGCAGGATTATTTCAAAAGACTTGACTACACTTGGTATGCCAAGTTTTTCCTTCCCATGTCCTCTTCTAAACCCACTGTAATCAGGCTTTTGTCTGTAGCATTCCTGCTGAAGCAGCTCATGTTCTCCAGTGACTTCCATGTTATCAAATGCCATATGCCATTGATTCTGTTCATCTTACTTGACCAATCAGCAGCATTTGACAGAGCTGTTTGTTCCCTTATCCTCGAAAGACTTTCTTCTTTGCTTTCCAGTATACCACACACCCCTGCTTACCTTCTGCCTCTGTCCTGGCCTCTTGTAATTCTCCTTTCCTTTTCTCACAGACTTCTTATGTTGGAGAACCCCAGGGCTCAGTCCTTGCTTTTTGTTTTCTGTTCTTGGTTTTTCCTATCAGTCCTCACTTCATTGGTAATTTTATTCAGTCTCATGGCTTTAAATACCATCTAAACTCAATATAGTGGTGAAAACTAGTCTTTTACAAATTAAGACAGACCCTGTCACTTCCTTATTCAGAGCACTGCATTGGCTCTCCTTTTGATTCAGAGAAAATCTAGTCCTTACAGTGGCCCACAAAGGCTCTGTATAATCTGCCCAACCCACTCTCCTTTCTCCTTACCTCCTTGGCCTTATTTCCTGTTACTACTTCCCTCCTTGCTCACTGGCTGCCTTGCTATATCAAAAACAAATCAGTCATGTTCCTACTTTAGGACCTTTGCTTCAGTTAGTTCAGCTGTCTGGAATCTCCTTTCCCCAAATATCTGCTTGGCTCACTGGCCTTACCTTCTGGTCTTTGCTCAGATCTTACCTCCTCTAAACACCCTTTTTAATACTGCATCCTACCCTCTCCCATCCCCCTTATCCTGGATTCTTTATTTTTTGCATAGCACATACCAGCTCCTACAATGCTGTATCAGGGGTCAGCAAGCTAGAGCACCACTGCCCTCTGGCCTGTTTTTGTACAGCCTGTGAGCTAAGAGCAGTTATATTCTAAAGGGTTGTAGAACAAAAATAGAGAATACACAACAGACATGTGGTCTGCAAAACCTAGAATATTTACTATCTGGCCCTTTGCAGAGGGAGTTTGCCTTGTATATTCTGTTTATTGTCTTTCTCCTCCCACACAAATGTAAGCTCCAAGAGGGCAGAGATCTTTGTTTTATTTATTGCTCCATCTGCAGCAACTAGAACAGTGCCTATAATATAGTAGGAATTCAATAAATATTTGTTAAATGAGTGAATTGCTTATAATGGTATAAAATTATAAATAGGTTAAGTATTCAATAACTCATACTGCAATTAGTAATGAAGTAGAGCTATATATAATGAATAAAAGCTAAGGCATATTTTGAAAGAGTTTTTTTTAATTATTTAAGTAATTTAATTACTATAGGTACAATTTTGGTACAGTTGTAGGTACAATTTTGTAGGCTGTGCTAAGGATATGAGGTTTTATTTTAAGTGTGATGAGAAACTATTGGAAAGTTTTGATGGTCGGAAGATTTGATTTAATTGCAGCTTTAACATCATTTTTGCTGCTTCATCTCAGAGAATGGGCTGTAAGGGGACAAAACAGAAAGGCAAGGAAACCCATTTTAGTAGACCATTCTCTTGTAGAACATGCTAGTGTATCCTACATACCTGGACTAGGGTAGCCTGGAAGAGGTGAGAATTGGTCAGATTCAGAGTATATTTTAGGGTAAAACTTGATAGCACTGGCTGATGATTTGGATGTGGAACATAAAGGAGATCAAGGGTGACCCCTTAGTATTTTAGCCTGAACAACTATATCAGGCATGACTGAGTGGCATGGGCAGCTGGAGGAGAAGTAGATATGAATGGGATGAGGAAAAGTAGTGAGAGTTGTGGTTTAGCCAGCAAAGTTTAAGATGCCCACTTCACAAACAAATTGAGTATGTCTCATAAAATGTTGATGCTTAAGTGTGGAATTCAGAGTGGTCTTCAATGGCACAGACTAGATGAGATTATATAGACAGAGAAAAGAAAGGGAGTTAGGATATTTAGGGATAGGGGAGCCAGCAAAGGAGACTGGCAAGGAGCAGCCAGTGAAATAAAAAGAAAAGCAGGGAGATGTGAGGCTAGGAAGGAAAAGAGCGGTTGCGTGTGTTCAGCACTGTGGAGGAATGGTGATAAGGCCAGGAAGAAATCACTGGGTTTGGCAACAAGGAAATCTCAGTCTCATTGGAGTGGAGTAAAGATGGGAGATGGTGACTGTATAGAACTTTCAAGATGTTTCTGTGAATGGAAGGAAGTGGAGAAACTGAGTGATAGTAGAGGAGGAATAGAGTGAAAGCTGTTTTTTTTAAGGTACTATTTTAAAATAATTTTAAACTTCGAGGAAAATTGTGGGAATAATTCATACAATTCCCAAATACACCTTGCCTGGATTCACCAGCTGTTTACATTTTCCCACATTCTTTCCTCCCACTCCCCCCAACACACAATTATTTCTTTGATCATTTGAGAATAGGTTTCATACATCTTGCCTCTTTATCCCTTAAATACTTTAACGTGTGTATCTTAAGAGCCAGGATATTCTCTTCTGAAACCACATATAGTTACCAAATTCAGGATATTTAAGTTTTTTACATTCTGTATTAAAGTTTTGTCACTTGTCCCAATAACATTTTTTTTAATTAAGATTTATTTATTTATTTATTTATTTATTTATTTTAGAGTGAGAGAGCATGCACAAGCAGGAGGAGAGGCAGGGGGAGAGGGAGAAAGAGAATCTCCAGCAAACTCCCTGCCTGATGAGTGTGGAACCCAATGTGGGGCTCAGTCTCACGACCCTGAGATCAGGACCTGAGCCAAAATCAAGAGTCGGATGCTTAACCAGCTGAGCCCCCCAGCCGCCCCCCAGTAACATTCTTCATAACATTTTTTCCTCCAGTACAGGATCCAGCCAGGGTTTTATATTACATGTAATTGTCTTTTTTACATAGAGGTTTTTAGGTGTATGAAACTTGACTGTTTTATCCTCATAACGACCCCATGGTTAATTATTCTTTCTCTGACTAATAAGTGGCAGGACAGGAACTCAAAATCAGGCAGAGAAACTCCAGGATTTGCACTTTTTTTTTTTTTTTAAAGATTTTATTTATTTGTCAGAGAGAGAACGCACAAGCAGGGGGAGTGGCAGGCAGAGGGAGAAGCAGGCCCCCTACTTAGCAAGGAGCTCGATGTGGGATTCGATCCCAGGACCCCAGGAGCACTACCTGAGCTGAAGGCAGGAGCTTAACTGACTGAGCCACCCAGGCGTCCCTAGGGTTTGCATTCTTAAGCTCTGTACTACAGTGCCTCTCAAGTAATGCACGGAAAAATCTGAAATTCCCTGTTTGAAATGGACAAGTAAGTCAAACATATAGATCAGAGGCAATGATCCTTATATCGAAAGGATGATTTTAACTTTTTAGATCTGGATTATAACTCCTCGTAGTGGTAGATCAGAGTTTAATATGTCACCCTGATGAGCTTTAGGACAAAAAGAAAAGCAAGGAAAGTGAAGATATTTAAACTTTGTATGTAAAACTTACCAGAGTTTGGCATAAATTATATGTTTTCAGGGTTATTGGTACTGATTGTTTAGAAAGGCAAAATAAAATACTTGGTTAATTCTTTTGTGATAAAGTTCAGTTGGCAGTATATGGGCATGATCTAAAGAGCCCTGATCTGTGTTTCAAAAAGAGTTTATTTAAGCTCATAAAAATGCTGCTTATCACACCTTTATTAGAAAATATTATGAGACGTTTAGGAAAAGAGCATTGAACCAGTGGATCATTGAAACCACAGGTGCTCCAGAACAGGAATTAGAATGCTCCATTAGATTTTTTTTAAAGATTTTATTTATTTATTTATTTATTTGAGAGAGAGAGAGCATACATGAGCAGGGGGGAGGAGCAGAGGAGGAGGGAGAAGGAGGGGGAAAGATGCTCAAGCAGATTCCACGCTGAGTGCAGAGCCCAACCCAACCGTTGCAGGGCTCTATCTCCCGACCCTGAATCACAACCTGAGCCGAAACCAAGAGTCCGAAGCCCAACTGACTGACCCACCCAGACATTGGACTTTTAGTTGAATAATGCTTTACAGAGTCTCTGTTACACTTTTTTTTTTTTTTGATTTTATTTATTTGTGAGAGAGAATGAGAGACAGAGAGCATGAGAGGGGGAAGGGTCAGAGGGAGAAGCAGACTCCCTGCTGAGCAGGGAGCCCGATGCGGGACTTGATCCCGGGACTCCAGGATCATGACCTGAGCCGAAGGCAGTCGCTTAACCAACTGAGCCACCCAGGCGCCCTCTGTTACACTTTTAAAGGGATAATGGGTAAAGACTTCTGTTGGATAGAAACCCAAGTTATGATAAAACATTTTTGGACATTTTCAACTGAAGATTGTTCTTGCTATTGAATGTGACTTCTGTAAGAAGTGACCTAAGACTGATACAAGAGCCCAAGTATTTGCAGAAAGAATCAAATGCCATGTAACTTAGTAGTCCCATAACTACATTTGAACGGTTGAGTTGAATACAAGTTTCGCTGAAGGCTTGGAGAATTTCAGTAGCAAGTATAAAGAAGAAAGTCTGGCTTTTATGTGTGGAATATGACCAGACTGTTTATAATCAACAAAATGTTTCACTTCTAGAGAAAGCTGGGAGGACCATGGTCTTTAGTTGCTTTATAGCTGGGGAAATGAACCAAATGAGTGTAAGTGATTTTTGCAGGATTGCCAGCCAGCTATTCTTCCTGTTGAGAAGAACTGAGACAATCACCCTAGATCTCTGACACGCCTTTTTTCCTGATGTTATTTTGGCTGTTCATGGCACAGAAGACTTAAAGACCCATGGTCCGAAAGCAGTTGGTCCTAAAGCTCCATGAGTTACCCTGGGTTTGTTAGCTCCAGAAAGGCTGTGGCTGTGATTCAAAGGTCTGTGTTGCCCATCCTTCTCCTGGCCTCACACTTTATCCTTCCGTAAGTCAAAGATGAAACTGGAAAACTGTAAAGGTAGGAGGTTTTCTTGGAGTCTTGTTTTAGTGCAAATAGTAAGCTCAGATTCATGAGTGTCGTTTAGTAGTTTAAGATTTAATATAGGGGGGCGCCTGGGTGGCTCAGTTGGTTAAGCGACTGCCTTCGGCTCAGGTCACGATCCTGGAGTCCCGGGATCGAGTCCCGCATCGGGCTCCCTGCTCAGCAGGGAGTCTGCTTCTCCCTCTGACCCTCCCCCCTCTCATGCTCTCTCTATCTCATTCTCTCTCTCAAATAAATAAATAAAATCTTAAAAAAAAAAAAAAAGATTTAATATAGGGATTTGATGGGGAATTTTAAAAGCCGGTAGAGAAATAAAAGGTTGAAACATGAAAAGGAAAAGGCTCTAATAAAAATCCCAGCTTTACTTTCCCCTTATTTCCTAGAGGGCTAGAGGCTTTTGTTTTGTTGTTGGTACTTGCTGATCAGGTGCACAGCAGGCAATTTTTATTTGTAAAACAGAATTGATACATTCATACTTCCATGAGATTCTAGTAGAGTTTCAGTTGCTCAGCAGTCAGGACAAAATTGTGATTTCAGGTAAAATTATCATTTTCTGAATCTTGGCAATACAAACTCCTGGACATCTCAGATGTTTTGAGTCAGGTTCCTCAAATACCTCACAACACAGTGAATTGTTGAACTTAATAACATAAAGAAATCTTAGGAATTTGTGTTTGTAGTTTCCAGCTATAAAACCCTGCATATATCAGTGCTTAATGAATGTTTGCTTATTGATTTAATTTCTGCAGTTCCTTCCTTCTAGAATATGCATAGTACTGTAAGAAAGCATAATGAAGAGTTGACTGGAGATTATGTATTTTATGAACTGTAAATAATGTGGATTAGTTGCTGTATGAAATTTTATTTTATTTTTTTAAAGATTTTATTATTTATTTATTATTATTTATTAGGACAGAGAGAGACACAGCGAGAGAGGGAACACAAGGAGGGAGAGTGGGGAGAGGGAGAAGCAGGCATCCTGCTGAGTGGGGAGCCTGACTCAGACTCCATCCCAGGATCCTGGGATCATGACCCAAGCAGAAGGCAGACGCTCAAGCAGACACTCAACGACTGAGCCACCCAGGCGCCCCTATGAAATTTTTTTTAATGGAAATATTTCATGTGATTTAAAGATTTACTTTCTTTGCACCCAACCCTACTCCAAGGAAATCATGTAGGAAAAGTGTTTTTTTTTAATAATAAATGAATTAATTTTTTTTCCTAAGATCAGTTTAGTATAATGGAAATAATGTGTGCTTTTGAAGCATTTCGTTAGACTCCTTTGTCTACCAATTACAAGTGTATGCTCATGGATGATATCTATCTCATAGACTGCATAGGTACACAGAACTTTACCATTGGTTTTAAGTGAAGATGATTTATAAACATGTATTTGTTTTCCATCCCTTCTTAGTTATCACATTAACTTCCTTAGGCAGAAAAATATATTAAGAAGAATCCATTGATGATTCTAACAATTTTTAAATCTTAAACAGTTTTATTTACTGTTTTCTGAAGGTTTTAAATGATTTATGAATTATTTTCTTAAAGAGTAAAATAGTATATGACACAGATGATTGAATAGTAAAATGAAAAGAACCAGAACTCTAACCTTTATCAGTTTAGTATATGCTACATGACAAATTATTTGTAGTATGTGCTCATTTATTTATTTCTGCAGTTGAAATTTTCTTATCATACATTAGTAAATTTTGCTTGTAATATTCATACTTGTGATTACTGAGAGAATCTTTAGAATTTATTCCCACAAAAGTCTTAAGAACCATTGTAGAAGAATTATAGACCCTCTTTTCTAAGCTAAAATTTATTTTAATTTGCTTTTGGCTTTTACATTTTCGTAGGATTTTCATTTCTTTTCGTTCCACATAGGATTTAATCAAGCTATTTATTGATTTTTTTTCTTAAATGGTACTTCTCGAATTATGTATCCGTATTTTGAAAAATTATGAACTTGATGAGAGGTGATTTGAAAAAAATTTTAAGTAGTCTCCAAGCCCCGTTTGGGGCTTGAACTCAAGAACCCAAGATCAAGTGTCACATGCTTTACCAACTAAGCCACCTAGGTGCCCTGAAATTTTTTTTATATTAAACAAAATGTTGGTATTCTTGTTTAAATTTTGTAGTAATCTTACTTTTCTGTATATCTTTACTTAGTATTTCATTTAAACATTTAAATAAGTCCTAATATTAATTCATTATCATAACATTAAAAATTTTTCCATGCATATAAGATATTTAAACTGTAATCTAAAAAACTAATCAGAAATGTAGAAACTATAGTAATTTCCATTATCTAAGTAAAAGTTAAACTTCCATTCTTTTTCTGAGACTAGGTTTCTGGGATTATAAAACAACTTCTTTGGTATAATTCTTTTGTTTTACAGAAACTGAATTTTTTTCCATTGCTATAAAGATTTTTTATTTCCACTATCTTCTTTTATATCATTGTATCTACTCATTTTAATGGCATAATCTGGGAAAAAGTTCTGCAAGTACTTCAATTTTCTAATTTTATAAAATTTAACCCCTTAGGTGCCATAACCTTTAAGCATTTTCACATAAAACTTTCTAAACTATATTTCACACCTTTTTGACTTTTTAACAGGTAAAAATGGTGTAATTTAAGCTTTTTGATGATTCTGTCATTATTATGAATATTTTCTTTTTTTTTTTTTTTTTAAGATTTTATTTATTTATTTGAGACAGAGAGAATGAGAGAGAGCACGTGAGAGGGGGGAGGGTCAGAGGCAGAAGCAGGCTCCCTGCCGAGCAGGGAGCCCAATGCGGGACTCGATCCAGGGACTCCAGGATCATGACCTGAGCCGAAGGCAGTCGCTTAACCAACTGAGCCACCCAGGCGCCCCTATTATGAATATTTTCTAAGGTCTTTTGCCCTGTCCTATATATGACTTCAATTACACTTTTGGAGATTTTTATTATTTATTTTCATTTTCAAAGTAATATGACCGCAGTATTGAAAATTTTTTAAAAAGAAAAAAGGCCCATAATCTTAACACTAATCTACTGCTAGCTTTTCATTGTTTCCTTCTAGTCTTTTTCATTTAACAATTCTGTCTTTATCTTTATGTTTTACTTGTTTGTAGTTGTTCTCTACATACAACTTTTTATCGCTTTTTTCACTTTCTAATCATAAGCATTTTCCATGTCATTACAGAAATTAACGGTCTTTTTGAATGACTGCATAGTAACATAGTAAGAGTTGAATGTTTACCCATATATTTATTGCTGTATTAGAAATAATCCCAAGATAAAATCTTTGAGAATAACACTTTTTTTTCCTTTATTTAGGATTCTTAGGATACAGTCTAAGAAGTGTAATCATGAGGACAAAGGGTATAAAAATGCGTATGGCTCTTGCTACAGGTTGCTGAGTTGATTTCTGTTGGGTTCTATCAGTTTACTCTACCTTCAGCAATTTGTTGGAGTTGATTCATCATATCTTCAACAGCATAGGGTATTATTGTTATAAAATTATCTTTGCTAATTAGTCTAAAAATACTACTTCATTATTACATTTTTTTTATTACTAATAAGGTTCAGTATTTTCCCAGGTTTGTTTGCTCTTGTATTTTGTGAATTTTCTTTCATGTGTTGTCTATTGGTTCTAAAATAGTTTTCCAGATAATTAATATATTACTATCTTGTTGCATCATCTAACTTTGTATTGCTCTGATATGCTAGGAGCTCCACCGTATTTATAAATTGTGGTGCCTCCTGGAAATGTAAGATACTGTAGGTTCTTTGACATGTGGACTGTCCTAGCCTTGGGAAACCAGTATTACTTGAAAGCTAACATCATAGTGAGGGTAAATTACCACTAGTCCTACATCTCTCACAGGTGTAAAGTATTCATAAAACAGATATCATGAGGAATTTTTTCCCCTGATGGCAGCAGAGGCAGTGATTGCCAGTGTTCAAAACCAAAATAGTATAATTTGGAAAAGGCAGGGGAAAGGTAGAAGTAGATGAGTAAGGAATTCTGCTGTCTGTAAAGAGGATGTACACGTGGATTGGCAGCTGGCTTTATTCTTGGTTTTCTCTGTCTTCCTACTCAGTTTATTCTCCACCCATTTGGGTATATTCATTAGATTCCATATCTCTCAGAGACTTACATGTCAGCTCTCCAATTTACTCTG
Organism: Leptonychotes weddellii; assembly: GCF_054177405.1. NCBI lineage: Eukaryota > Metazoa > Chordata > Mammalia > Carnivora > Phocidae > Leptonychotes > Leptonychotes weddellii. The sequence continues at coordinate 92,163,272 of NC_138375.1, read as the reverse complement.
GTTGTTCAAGCTAATGAAATTGATTTCCACAATAATCATCAGCCTCCTTACAGCTCCTAAAGAACTCCCTACAAAGTTTAATTCCTTCCACTTAAAGCAAATAGAATTTGGGAATAGCTTGTTATAATATAACATTTAGCATATATAATCATGTGATTATATATATAGTAGTTACTTAATATTTCTATTATAATTAAGCTGTTTGGGTTCCAAGGAAGAAAAATGCATCCAAATTGTTTTAAGAGAAAGTGAGAGGTTTATATTTAAGTCATTTGTGGAAGTAGAAAGCCATCACAAGCAAGGCAGCTCCCAGGAGTAGTTATTCTCAGTCTGGTGGACCATGTAATCTTGCTCAGTAGTTCCCTGCTTCTCTCTGTGCCATCCATTCTCCTCTCTGCTTGCTTAGAATTTCCTCCTCTTTGTAATTTTGTCTTGCATGGGCAATCTAATGATGGCCCCCCGCCTCCACATCATAACATTTTAGCATCTTCCTTGCGAACTGGTAAGTGGTAAATGATCCTAGTACTTTCTATTCATATTTATGAGAAAGGAAATTCAGTTGATTTAGCTCATCCTTTCATGCCAGGATTCATCCTATGGAGGGTCAGGTACCTAGTCTTGGTTTAATCAGTCGCATTTAGAAAATGCAGTCACAACTTTGCCATTAGACCCAACACTTAGGCATGGACTGAGGGCTACCCAGTTCCCTTTAGAAAAAAACTTTTGGGTTTACTGGTAGATAAGTAGCAAAAAATCTGTATATTATGAAAAAATGAAGGGGGTTAAGAACTTCATGTTATAGAACTGAATCTTCTATGTTTTTAAAAGTTAAAGTCAGATTCTTCTCTTAATTCATTTGTAATGTTTCTGGGTCTTGTTTCCCCATTTTTTTTTTAAATAAAAGGATTGGGGGCGCCTGGGTGGCTCAGTTTGTTGAGTAGTCTGCCTTCAGCTCAGGTCATGATCTCAGGGCCCTGGGATGGAGCCCCATGTCGGGCTGTCTGCTTGGTAGGGTAGGGGTCTGCTTCTCCCTCTCCCTCTGTGCTCTCCCTCCCTCTCTCTCTCTCTCTCTCTCAAATAAACAAAATCTTTAGAAATAAAATAAAAGAATTGGATAGATGTTGTCTAATGTTTTCATTCTGAAGATAAGATATTATGATTGCTATTCTCTGAATACAGTTAAAGTTGATGAATTCCAGTTTCATGGTCTGAAGGGGATGGATGGTGATGAGGACGTGATATTCAGTTGGCTAATAACTCAGTATCTCTATTTGGAAGAGGACAGTAAGCTTTTTAAGCCAAGATTCAGTTTTAAGGGTATATTCTTATAAGCCGAACACTTTGTTAGTATATATAGTAGATTAGCATTATTGTTTGTGTCCTCAGATTGCCTTACCATCTCACATTTCATTCTAGGTTTTATGTTAATTTTTTATGCCTCAGTCTTGGTTGAGTCTCATTGTCACAGAGAAAAACAGACTTGAACACTCACAACATGTATGCTGTTGTTTTTTGTGCTAAATGTTTAGTTGTATAGTACCATCTGTTATTATTTCTTGCTATTTTTTTCCATTTGTGGACTACCTCTATGGAATTTGTTTTGTGACATTCTTTTCCTATCTCTTTGCATACTGTGAAGACTACCCTCAGTCAATTACTTAATTTTTGCCCATATAAAATTTTTATAGATTGATTACATTCATATCTGATTTAATTATTTGACATTTTATTTCTAATACTTTGTTCTTCTTATTCTTATTCCTTCAATATTTCTGTTTTGATTTTTTTATTTCTTTAGACTACCACCTCATTTAAATGACAAGTCACACAGCCTGTTTTGTTGCATATCCTTTAATCATACAAAAATAATTTCATATTTGGGGTGCCTGGCTGGCTCAGTCAGTGGAACATGTGACTCTTGATCTCAGGGTTGTGAGTTTGAGCCCTGCGCTCGGTGTAAAGATTACTTAAAAATAAAATCTTAAAAAAATAATAATTTCACCTTCACCTTAATGTCTGATGGTACGAACTACCATCAGTAAATCTGTCTTTTTTTTTAATATATATATTTTTATTATGTTCTGTTAATCACCATACATTACATCATTAGTTTTTGATGTAGTGTTCCATGATTCATTGTTTCCGTATAACACCCAGTGCTCCATTCAGTACGTGCCCTCTTTAATACCCATCACCAGGCTAACTCCTCCCCCC